>NC_088875.1:2645335-2793271 GCF_032884065.1 Artemia franciscana | reverse complement strand
ATTATTATGAATGGAGTAATGTAAGGTAGCAAAAGGATTACGTTTCAATAGCCTAAATTTCTAAGCCTCACTGAGCCTTTAGATAAAAACTAAATAACTGAGGGACTTGTTGTCTAATTCTTCTTAGTTTTCACATATATTTTCAGTTTACCCCTTTATTATTGGTCCTGAGGCAGGAGTAGGGGTAGTAGTCCTAGTAGTGGTCACTCAAAAAGCTACTTAAACTGAGCTCTGATGAGGCTGCACGGGCTCAAGTTTATAAAGAGATAATAGGGCAAGCGCCAAATGACAACTGGATCTTCGAAAGAATCTTTCGAGTAACCAGTACCTTATTTCATAGAATAGCCAGCCGAAAAGAATGCATCCAAACCGCACCCATTGTCAGAGACATTCAGAATGGTAAAGGTTATTTCCAATCGAAAGCCATGGTAAAGGGGACGTATTTAGAGCCTATTGCCTTGGAAGCGTACGAAAAATCTTGGTATTCCAATTTTAAAAGGAAGCAGTGTGATCCACCCAGTCCAACAGTATCTCGGAACCTCTCTTGACAGTCGTTTACCTAATGGCACATCCATTGAGGTAAAAACTGTGCATAATATTCCTAGCGGGAATACTATTAGAGACACAGATACTATCAAAGGATTAGCAAAAAAAAATATTTTGTTTTCTTCTGCTGGTAGTCTTTCTTTAAGAAAAGAGCCATAAATATCAATCCCAGATGCAGGGACAGCTTGAAATACTTAACTGTAATGAATACCATTTAATTGTGTTTAATAGCGAAAGTAATTGGGAAGTGATCATTATTCCTAGATCAAGAGAATTTTGGTCAAGAATATTTTCGAAACTTGAATGGTTTTTGAACGAGCTTCTTTTACCGCAAATTATAGACCCTCCCCTTATTAGAAATAAGCCCTTGCGCGAGCCTTCTGACGTTGTTCTGCAACAGGTTCCAATGAAACCTGTCGACAAGGGTAGTAAGTCGTGTCTAAGAAGACAGAGTATTTAAAAAAAAAACGTCAGAAAGTCAGAAAGTACAGAAAGTCTGGTAAAAATGTCTGGATAGGGGACACTTTAAATTGTTTTGAATGCATTTTTATCGATAATCAAGCTTTTTTCAATTTAATATCTTTATCCTGCACAGTTTTATTCTTTTATGATCTCCTTGCTATTATAGATCAACCAGAATCTTCTAATCAGCATAAGAATTTGAACATTGAATCAAATTCAATTAGAATTGTTCATATATTTTTTCTATCCATTTTTTTTGTAGTTGCATTTTTTAACAGAGCAATAAATCTTAGAATGAGAAAATTAAAAATAGTCTGAAACATCTCTAGTTCATTATATCAGTATGTATAGTCAAACTCGGGAGCAATCTTTTAAAACGGAATTGTGAATCATTGATGACTTGCAGTTGTTACTTGTCGCATATACATTTTCTGTTTTCATATAACTACAATTTTTAGTTATAAAGTGTACCAGCATTTATATTAGCTTTACCAATTAAGAATAAACATTATAGATAACTTTGAAGACCACAGTGCCTTTCCATGACGAAAGTGAAACAGTTTAAAATAGGGATGAAACCTTTTAATTGACAGTGAACAAATACAAAATTTTTTAACTGGATATTTCGAACACATATACAGTGTTCATCATCAGCAGTAAAACTGTTTTACTGTTGATGATGAACACTGTATATGTTTTCGAAATATCCAGTTAGATTTTTTTATATCTGTTCACTGTCAATTAAAAGGTTTCATCCCTATTTTAAACTGTTTTACTTTTGTAATAGACATTATCTGTTTATTAGAATACAAGCTGGTCAATTTATTTCAGTTTTACTGAAATAACACCTTTCTTTCCTTTCAGATTTCCGTTTGTTTTACCTGAGATTGCCATAATAGAAGTTGAACTAAAAAATAACAGTCGGCTCGACCCAAGGACTTAGGGATGCAAGGTTCAAACTTATCAGGTGCAAAATCCATCTTAGCTTACGGCTACCTTGAACACCCCTCCCTCCCAATAAATTTTGGTCATCTGTTTTCTCAAGAAATGGTTTATGAAAGCTTCGTGCTGAGTAAGAAGTTTCAAGCATTTTTATCCTTTTACTACGTAATCTGTTGGTAAAAAATAGGGATCTGGCATGATTTATGGTCTGGGTCTGTAAAGGCTGTGTCATCTGAGGGGGGGGATATTTCTTGATAGACAGACATCAATATAGTAAGAAAATATGGTGCAGAATGTCCATCAGTGTCTTTTATTTTGATTTTGTAGCTTATTCTGTTTATGATTCAATATGTAATTATTTTCAAATCTTTTTTTCGTTTTTTTTTTTTGGGGGGGGGATCTGGGGCTAAATTGTCACTGCAAAGTAAGATAAATGTCAAACAAAATGACGTACTGGCTTTTTTGAATTAAAGAGTTCTGAACATCTGAAAAATTTTCTTGCCTGTTTGTTTTTTTTTTTTTTTTTTTTTTTTACGCGTGACTCATCCAGAAGATGATGCCAAATTTATTTTAGTAAATTTTTTTGTCCAGTTATTGGGGGCATATCGCTCAGCTAAGCCTGACCATGGTGCAGGCGAGGTGAGTCAAATGACTGGTCAAATTTGACTCGAGGTGAGTCAAATTTGACTCAGAGGTGAGTCAAATGAAAGCAAAGTACATTTGTCGTCAATACTTGTCAAAACGAACCTGACGCACACTGAACAGTTCCTACCAAAACAACTAAACAGAAAACCATAAACCATGCATTTCTTTTACGTTCGCTTACATGAGTGAAAAATTCTATTGATTAAAACCATGATATCCAGTCAATGGTGTAGCTAAGGGTGTGGTTGTCAAAAGGTGGGGAAGGGGGTATTTCCAATGTGTCGGAGCCACCTACTGACACCTTGGGAAATTTACCTTGGAAATTTAGTTTTTATGTAGGCAACATCTTGGGAAATTTATCCACTTACCGTAGAAATTTCGGTTATTTGTCCGCATTTGTCAGTACACTGGATTTTGTTCACACATTTTTTAAATCCCTCCTCCAAACTTAAGACCCCTCATCAATAGGAGAGGGGATTGTCCTCTCCTCAATACCTCACTCCTTACGCTAAAGTTATTTTTAGAACACTTAAAAAAAGCTTAATACTCTTATTAAACGGCCCGTGTGTTTCAGTTGTTCAGTTGGTTCTTAAACAATTCGGACAGAAGTCAAATTTTAACGTGAAGCGAAGTGTTGAGGAGAAGGCAGCCCCCCTCATATTAATAATAATTTTTGTTCGTTTCAGCTTTGATGTTGCTCCTCACTTTCAGTTGAAAAAAAAAAAAAACTTTCCCTTTTTTATTCAATTTCTGATCGTTTTTAAGTAACGCCGAAAAATCTAACTCCCCCTCCATGGAAAATTCCTCCTCCCCATTGACAATCCCTCTATGGACATTTATTCCCACGTAAAATAACCACCCCCTACCGCAAGGATAATTGCTCTCAGACAGCTCCATTTTAGCCAAAAATTTTCCTTGAAAAATTTCTTACGGACGATTCCAGGTGAAATTTTTTTGTAGCACACTTTTATTTGAAAAGATTATTTTTAAAATTATATCTAAAATCCCCTCCTCCACGAAAGTTTTCCCACAAATAACCCGCCTCGTAGTAGAAAGTTGCTCCCGCAGAAAATTCCCTCTGAAGAATTTATTCCGTAGAAAACTCTCTCATGGCAAATTTTTTCTGTGAAAAATCTCCTCTCTTACGGAGAGTTATTATAGACAACTCCGACCCAGCAGAAATTTCCACCTGGACAAATCCCCTCGTTTTCATATGTAAAATCGAGTCAGCAAAGAGAAAGTAAGACTAGCAAAAAGATATTCGTATAGGAAGTCCGGCACATTCATCCTCAGTAAAATTTACCCTGGAAAGTTCAACCCCCGGAAAATTCTCTCCCCATGAATAATTCTTCCCGTGGAGAATCCTTCCAGCTGAAAATTCACCAGCCCCCTACCTGAAAAGTGCGGGCATACTTCCAAATAACGAATACCATACGCAAGCATTGGACAATTTTTTAACTTGAAACTTTTCCCCAGGGCCTTGGGTTAGACCTTTCTCTCAGTTTTTTTTACATATAGAGGCAAATCTGGAATAAGCCCTTTTTAGGATTGTATAAAAATGGTGTCATTTCACTTGTTGATAGATAAGTATATCATCCATTCGTCCATGCCTCATTCCTAGGGCAGAACTAAGGTAGATAGTCATAGAACTAAGGGACGAAAGATCCGATTGATTTTGGGTTGATGCGTGACGGACTATGTCCACTGGACTTGTATGCAAAATGGGGGACTGAATTTTTTTGGACTCATAGGCGAACATGTGACCTAAGCCTAATAGGCTTGGCCGCCTGTAGTCTCAGGTGGAATACCGTGTCATAGAATTACCATATGACCATTAAGTTCCTGCACTTAATATACAAACATATATATATACATATATATATATATATATATATATATATATATATATATATATATATATATATATATATATATATATATATATTCCTGGATACGACCCTGGATACGACCCTGGTTGTTTCCATCCGCTATTCCCATTGCTACAAATTCTTCCTAATCAGCCAAGTTCCAAGTTCATTTAAAAGGCCTCCAAGTGCCTTAGGATGATGCTAACCTCCCGAGCGCTATATCGGAATTTCACAACACCTAATTAGCAGCAATGGCGATAACAGGATTCTCCAAAATGACTTAGAATTTGTTCGGGAAAAGCTGAATGATTCCTCTTAAATGCTTGCACAAGAATTCCAATCAAATATGTCCGTGATGTTTTGCAAAAAGCGTATAAGTCTAGTTTTTTTCGAAAATGAATTAAACACACGCTTCGGAAGAAATTGAAGAGATCTATCGATTGTTCTATTTAAAATGTGCTTATCTTTAATTCTGACCGAGTTATAAATTGTTCCAAAAGAGCGGAAGTCCCTTATCGTCTAAGTAAATTCTGTGATTTAGACATTTCCAGTGAATTCCGATCGAAAAGTTAACTAGAAAACATCCTTTAAAACTTTCTTTCTTAACTTTCTTTCGTTCTTAAAAAAGTTTCTTAAATTCTGATTTACGAGAAAAATATTTATTCACTCAGGATTCATTCACTCAGGTTTTACATGGCGAGAACAGACAAAAATCATATACTTAGGTCACAGCTCTCAAGGTTACTGGAGTCGTTTTATTTGGTGGGCAATGTTTATATCCCAAAGCTAGCTTTCATCCGTATTTAGCCTTTATAGATACCCTGCATATGTGTATTGACGTAAATACTTGTTGTACACTCATTCCATTTCATATGTACTATTCCAGTAGGGTAAGACAAGGCAAAAACGGAAAATAAAGATACATAATAGTGAAACAACGGAGGAACCCCGCATGGGGTAGCTTCTACAGACCTTTTGAATTCCAGCTTTTCACAAAATCTTTATTCGTCTGGTTTTGTGTCCGTTTGGGTTTTGGTACATTTTGGGCAAGTGTTCTCCACCTTTCCCTGTAGAATCTTGATATACTTACAATTTTTTCTTTCATTTTGTATATAAATTACCTTTTATGCGGTTTTTCTAATCCCCATAAAAGAACATTTGTATCAAGTGTTCCGAGAGTAGTCCCTTTTTGGATTCTATGACAGCCCTATTTTTAAAAACATCCTAATCCCTTCTTTTAAAGACATCCCGACCCCGTCATTCCATGACAACCATCAGGCGTTAATTACTTCATAGGGAATTTTTTCTAAGAGATGCATGTGCATGTTACGTAATAGGGAGGATTTTCTAAACGAAACACGTGTTAATTACTTAAACAACTTTCAGGGCTTCCTAATTCCAGGATTTTTTTGGTTGTTACTCAATAGTTTCTTCAATTCTTTAAAAACCTTCAGAGTTACCGCCAAATCAAGATTTATTTAGATGTTACGTCATAGGGTTTTGTTGTTAAATATTAGGGAATATCAGAGTCCGTTAGTCAGGCGGGGACACCCTGGTTGCAAAAAATTAATAGTGGTCCAATACTTACAGGCGAGGGTGACGCAATCTTGCAAGAGCTGCTTGATTTACTTCAGTATTGAAAAAGAATTTAGTATGTCAATATCAAGGATATTGTTCTTTAGTAGTGGATGTTTTTACTCTATTGGATATTGAATGCACTAACAATGGTGAGATGATACCTAGAGTGCCTAATTCTGCAGTAGAAATTACAAGGGGTTGCAGGCTAAACATTGAATGGGACGAGATGTTTGCGCGATATGTTATATCATTAAGAACATTCAAGTCAGAATAACGGTCATGTTTTGCAGGAAAAGTGAATATAATGCATATAAAAAGGTTACAAGACCGATTAAATACATTAGTGAAATATATTGAAGACAATGATCTGAGTCAATCAATAAAAAAAAGGAGTAAGTTTGTTACTAGAGAGAAAGAATCATTGTTAGTCTATAATCGGTAGTGAGACTGTCACGATTCAAAATGCCTGGATTTGAAAAGCAAAAATTCATGTGGAATCTAGTGACTTTGGAAAAATGTTTGATTCTAGGTGAAGATTTTCAAGAGTTATCTCTTCAAAGGAAAATATGCTCTCAAAGAATGCTTAACAATAAAATGAACAAGAGTCTCCGTCTTTGGACTATTGTATAAAACGTTTATACCGTGGTCCAGATACATTTACTCAATTTATAGACAAATTAATCGAAACAAAACAAATTGATATTGTGGTTTGGTTTTTACCACTACCCAGACGGCCATCTTGCAAGGCAAAAAGCAATAATTAGAATAAGTTTTGTGACGTCACTCGATGACTCCACCTCCCAGAAAATTTTTAGTTTCCCAAGTCAGTTTCTTTTTTGTCAAAATCGAAAAATGTTGTACAATTGTTCAATATTGTTGTATACATTGAACAGCTGGTCATCTTGTGAGAACCGTACTATTATTGATGAATATAATGAAAAGTGTAGATTTTTTAATGCATATTAATTGCATAGAGGATATACTTTACAAATTAAAGACTGTAATTCCTGTCCTGAAGAGATTTGTGACTCTCATACTAGAGTTTTCCAATGCTCCAATTGTCACCATGATAAATATGATCTATGTGAAAAACTTACCGTGGCATAATTGCAAAAATCCTAAACGAGATTTCCGTTTATTTTTAAGAGACTGATATCGTCGTAGTCTTAAATTGCTTTGGGAAGAGCCTGGTCAAAGCTTCAATTGTTAAAATAATAAGAGAGCTTGTTTTTACGAAATCTTTGTAAAGATACCGGCTACTATGATTATAAACCTCCAGACTTTTATTTGGCTGTTAGAGAAAGTGATTCTTCATTTGAGAATTTTGTGTGTGACATTGCTTCAGATAAACAAATTGAAACACGTGAATTTTAAAATATATATCAGAACAGTATTATTTACTTTACGAAGAGATATAAGAAAAGTGAAGTTAAATTATATCTTAGAAAATTTGACCGTGAGTTTGCATTTCAGGATGATTGCATGTTAAATCCTGACGAGCTGCCGTCACTTATCATTAACGATAATTACCTATACCAGGAAGAAGAAATCTTAAGAACACAGAGTTTTGTACCTACAGGATCTTTTATTAAACAAATTCATGAACATTTTTAGAACATTTCACTCTTAGGGCACTGCAATTTATATTATACAGGTGGGAAAAGGTATTTTTAACAAGAAACTCGTTCGATCGATGATTGTCACAAAAAGGCTAAGAAATACACTGTAGGTATATCCTCGACATCGAAAAACAAAATATAATAGTACGTGAAACCACAGCTTTTGATTGATAAATCTTGTACCACTTCCGATTTTGAAACATAGATTTTCCACTTTTCTCAAGAAATTTCTTAATGTGAGGCATGTAGAACGTATACTGTAGGCCAAAAGGATCTAAAATTCAATATCCTTTGCTGCTTGAAAGATGCAAGGCAAATGCCCCATCTTTACAGTTGATATGATAATGTTAACAATGATAAGGGTTAACCAATGCCCCATCTTTACATTTGATGTGCTACTGTTAACAATGATAAGGGTATTGTTAGCACTTTGAAAATGATAGAGAAAAGCCGAGGATATGCAATAAGATTTGTATTTGGACATGTAGGGATCCAAATTTAAAACATTGATTATTTGATTTGTACTCATGGTGCCAAGTTTTATAGAATACTGCTATCAGGGGTAATTTCCCAACAGGTTTCAAATCGATTTAGCGAGAAAAATGCTCTCGCTAAATCGTCTCCTCCATTGCTCTCAATACTCTCCTCCAATGGTTCGGTAAAGGTAAACTCTAAACATACTATGCCCATTCGGACAATAGTTATATATTGAGTACCGAACAAATCCAATACAATGATACCATGAGTTTTCGCAAGTATTTCTTCGGCTATACCAATTTCAATTAATTATGAATCTCAATCTAGGAATCGCATTTTCAATTCATATAAGGTCCTGTACGATTTATCAAAGGATAAATTGTAGAGTTGAATTCCGTTTACTTTTCGTACAAGAGATGAATGTGCAAACATTTCAAATTTATGCGGAAAATTTGTCCACGATCCGACGGAACTGGCACTTTTTACAAAAGCCAAAGAAAGTTTTGAAGGAGTACTAGTAGTAGGAGTATCAGTGTGGTTACGTGTGTCCTTAGCAATATGTCGTTGATTCGTCATTGTATGAGGAACGAGGAATTTGATATTATTTTTGCTAGCTCTTAATTTTTCAATGGCCAAAGCAAAAGAACACATGGAGTATTACCGAGGTAAGAGAGAGTCACACCATCGCCTCTCTTTGAATACAATGTAATAGCATATGCATAGCGAATAAAAACACTGATTGCAGGTAAAATATACTTGTGCAGTCTAACAGGACGTCTTTGAATCTCGTCTAGAGCCAAAAGATTCACTTGTAATAAATGCAAGTGGATAAATACTTTAATTTTTCAATAATGATTACCGCTAACTCTACAATTTCGATGAAGAGTGTAATTGAGTTCATTCTGTAAATTCTCTTTTGCTAACTTCTTTTCAACCCTAGCGACTCGAGCAAGTGTGGTTGGGGAAATTAAACTTCCCAATTCACCGATATTTTCATAAGCTTTTCAAAATTCAAGCCATTTTGAACGTAAACGTGGTGTGAAGCGTCCGCTACCCTTTTGCATACTAAATGTGGCGGAAAGATTCTTTCGTTTAATAGATTTTAAATCATCACCCTCACTTGGCGTACGATCCAAAAACGATATATCTCTTGATATTTCTTCATATTCCCCTAATCGATTTAAAATATTTTTTGTCCCAACAAGACTTTTTGGAAAATTTGTATAAAAGATTATACAAATGAATATCAAATTCTTCAAGTCTTTCGTGATTTACAATCAAATCTGATACAAATCAATTGAAATGTAACTCTTGCCATGGATTATAGCTTTATTCTTTTTGTCATCAATTTGTACATGTTCAACTTCAGCGAGATATGTAGAGTTTTCTACTTTGCTCACGATACGACTGAGGCTTTAGGTCTAAAACATTTGATGAAACTTAAGATAAACTTTATTCCAGTTTTGGCACTTCCAAAGTTTCAGAACTTTCAGCAGTTGGAGGTTGATCATTAAAATTTACTTTGAGCGGTCTTTTACGGTAGGGTTTATGCTTATCTACATGTCGAAGAGCACTTTGAAGCAAAATTAATTTTTCATCATCAGCAGTTGTTTCATGGTTAATAGATTTATTAAGATTAACTTCCAAGCGCTCTTTTGGTGAAAGAGCGAGTTCAATTGACGTCAATCAGTGAGGTTTAGCCATCTAAAGAATATTATTTACAAGTCCTGCAATGATCGGCAGTAACAATGAAAAGGAACTACCACCCGCTTGAACAAGTCGCTTTCTTTTAAAACCTTTTCTTTTTTTTGCAAGCTAGGGCATGTACAAGTGAACGATGTTGCTTTGAATGTCTCTTAACTACTTCTTGCAGTTGACCCACTGTCTTCAGTTAAATTTTAACAAAGCTCATATAGGAGTTAATAAATACATTGTCAATACCATGTTTAGGCACAGCTTTCTTAAGCCGTGGTTTTGAATTACCTGGTTAAGAAAATAAATGTCAGTTTTCGTTTCGTTTATTCAGTGACATGATGATGACTAATGACCCGTTTTACTATTCATGGCAAAAATATCAGTGACCACACGTAAATCCTCGGGTGTGTTTTGATTGAGATTCAATACAATGTATCTATAATGTTTATTAGTAGCTTGACTGTATGCCGATAGTAAAAATTTCAGTTCACCGAGATCTATTGGTTTGATTAAAGTTATAAGAGAACTTGAATCCCGAACAACCCTATAGATTATGTAGTAAGTTCAATTCAAAACAAGTGTTCTCATAAATTTGCTCTGATGAAAGAGATTATGGAGACAAATAGTTACGGAATTTTTTTCAAGATGAGATTGGACCATAAAAATTGTAATATGTCTTGAAAACATTCTTGAATAGATTCAACTAAATCATCAATAATCCACCAGGAGTTTGGTTCAATTATATTAAATATATCCAGCCCCCGTATGAATATTTTGTCTGATGCAATACTTCTTATTTTATCAAAGGATTATCGCCATATACTTTAGCAATAATAGTTATTTTTTGGGTTTTCTAAAAATATTTTATTGCTATTTTGAATGATTTTCGTTCAAATTTTTATTTTGCCAGACATTGATGGCCCGCGAAGAAATGATCTGAAGGGAGTTTTAAATTGATACATATTACCCTTCTCGCTGTCAAAATACAACTAATTGACCCTATCCTCAATCTGCTGAATAAATACTTAAATAATAGAATGCGTGGTTTCTTTAATTTAAGCACTACCAAACATATTTACATAGGCACTTGTATAGATTTACGTAGACATTAAAAACAATTGGACATTAAAAACCATTTGAGGTTGCCACCACTCAGAGGAGGTGACCAGAACAGCGGTCAGAAGCCGCTGCTGCGGGCCGGGGCGAAGACTGACTGCGGGTAAAACAAAAGTATAAAATCAAACACTTTTAAAACATCGATTCGGCATTGCGCAAAAAAATTACTAGAATAAAGACTAGGAAAAGCATACACTGCTTAGTTGGAGACTGATCGTATCCCCCTCCCACCAACTATTGTGCTTTCTCCAGACCAAAAAGCCTTCTGTACTCCACATACACGTCTCGATCTGAAGTAAGGTAATGGCTGTGTGGTAAGACCTTCACACTGCCAACACACATAGACTTTG
The DNA here is from genome assembly GCF_032884065.1 of Artemia franciscana. Taxonomy (NCBI): domain Eukaryota; kingdom Metazoa; phylum Arthropoda; class Branchiopoda; order Anostraca; family Artemiidae; genus Artemia; species Artemia franciscana. The sequence goes on along the minus strand of NC_088875.1, from coordinate 2,781,973 downwards.
TCCAATATGGCCGAAATGACATTTTCCCGACTCGAATTGTAAAGTTTCTAAACTTTAAAGAGCGAAAGGCCATGACACTTGTTCTTGGAATTAGATTATTTTCTACACAGTTCCTATAAACATTCATGTTAAAATGTATTGTCGCATATCCTCGCCCTTTTTTGGGTAGGAAAGTCAGAATTTTCGGTAAAAACAAATAAAATCTTAGTTTTACATGAAGTGAAAAAATAAATCTTACGGAATTAGTTTTTATAAAAAAGGAGATTTGTGGCTATTCTTATTACTAGCATCATTGCCCCCTATTGACCTTAACGGTACACCCCCCCCCAAAAAAAAAATACCGTAATGATACGGGACTGTGGATGGGAAATGATGCACAGCGCCTTTGCTCTATGAGGAATTTAAACTGTCTTAAACTTATTAAGGAGGGTATTTAACATAGAAACTCAAATTACAGAATATCACAGACTGCAATTAAACTTTTACATTTTTATCTTTGCTATAATATAGTACAAAATGAAAACATTTGAGATGTTTATACAAATGTTGTATACAAGGCGTTTAAATTTAATAGAAAAAAAGAAGGATAAATCACCCCCTTTGCCCTGGTACCTACTTACTTTCCCCCTTCTTAATCATTGTCAGAACCCTTCCTTATCCAACTTAAATTGTCAACTTTATATGCAGTTATTTAAGCTTAAAAGTAGTTTTCACGAGAATAAAAGAAATTTTTTCAAAGAAAAGTAAAAAATAGAATTCAATTTGTTTAGGGGGATATTTTCCAGACGAAAGTAGCTGTTAAAATATAACCTTTTGGTAAAAAGGTAATCCTCCACCTGACGGTGAGGTATCATAAAAGGTTACACAAATATCTGACGGCTTTTAACTGTACCCCTACTGGAATATACTTCAATTATCAGAAGAGCATATTGAAAATGAAGCCATAGAAATGCATATATTCGACGTGATAAAGAAAACATTAATTTATCATTGCAAGAACCGTGTAGCAACAGGAGAGGGGTGTTATTTCTTTATTTAATATAATGAGCTATAGTCGCTCAAATAGGGGTATGCTCATCTTTTTGGGGTGGCGTTGGACTATATAGAAAGACGCTTAGCAGCATATAAGCAGAGTTTCAATCCTTATGTAAGATTGATGAAAATTCCGTTCTAGAACTCATTTTTATAGTCCTTGAAGAAAATATAGATTTACTCGGTTCCCGTTAGAAAAATAAGGGATCACGTGACACTTCTGTTTCCTGACAATAGCGGCACATCAATAACCCTTGTTCCCTCGGAAAATCAATAGATGTCTTACTATTCTGCTCATAGAAAATGGCAGCAAAAATCCCTTGTTTTCTACGCAAAATGGCGGTAAAGAATGAAAATAATGGGTGATGTAAGGACCATGCCCTTACTTGGGAGGACCCTGAAGGTTTTCTTAAGAATCAGAGAAACTATGACGCTAATCCCGTTAATTCTGATTTAGGAGGTACCCTGAAGGTTTTTAACACCCAAAGAAAGTATTATGTAACAACCGAATCCTATGACGTAACATCCAAAGAAATATTGAGGGGGGGGGGCACTGAAGGTTTTTTAAAGAAGGAAATAAACTATTATGTAACCACCAAAGAAATCTGGAGTAAGATAGCCCTGGAGCCTTTTTAAGTAATTCACAAATGCTTCGTTTAGAAAACCTCCCTATTACGTAACATGCACCTGCATATTTTAGAAAACATTCCATATGATGTAAGATGCACATGCATCTCTTTGAAAATATTCCTTATGACATAATTAATACCTGCTGGTTGTCATTGAATGACGGGATTGGCATGTCTTTAAAAACAGGGCTGTCATGGATTGGAGGGATAGGGCTGTCATAGAATCCAAAAAGAGGATGCTACTTCTGAGACTGAGGAAATATGATATTGAAGAAACTCACACCTTTAGATTGAGAATATCAGAGAACCGCAATTTAGAGGTTTCAAGCTCCTATGTACAAAAATGTGGAATACTGTGTTTTTTCCTAGAAGCAAGATCAAGGATGCGTGTTTATCTGTTTTTTTTTGCTTGTACTTTTATTCCCCAGTGGAGAAGGGGCTCACTCGAACGGAAATTAAAAGTTCTAGTGTCTCTCATATGTGAGCAAAAAAATTGTCCCATAGAAAAAGGCTTTTTCTGCCATTTTATGACACTAAACTGCGATTTTGCGCCTAAGAGGATAAAATTGCTATTGATTGAAAATTCTGAGATAGCCAATGGATTAAAAAGTATCATAAAACTGTATATTGAGCTTCCAAGTTGTAGAGATGGTAATACCGCTTAGTGTTGCATAAGTAAACATAGTCAAAGATAAACGGTGTTAGTGGATACTTGCCTTTATGCTTGATTCAACTAAGTTGATTCACTTAATTATTCATGAAATTACATTTAGTAATGTATAATTGCACATCAGCTATTATGAAAGAGGGGTGGTGGGTCGTTGTGTAGGCGAAGGAGGAGGGCATATACGTAAAAGAGCAAATTTCATTGCCAAAATTGTCTAACTCTCCATGAGCCTTCATATAAATTTAGAAAGGGGTAAGGGGGATAAGAATTATTCTCTCATCTCATTTCCTTTACAATAAGTCTGAATAAGGGTAGCCTACTGCAGGGTGATAACTTCCGTCTTATTTTATAAAAATGTTTCTGACATCTATTTCAAATTTTCATTTAATTAAACTAATTTATTTCATATTTCAAAAAAGTAATTTTTAGAGACGCATAAGTATAAAATGGGTATTATGGAGGAGGGCCGGGGTAGTAGCTTGTAGATGGGGGAGGAACGGAGGTTGCAAAGAGTTTATTTTAGTGCCTCAATACTGTTGCTATTCCGAGCCGTCAGATTAATGGAGAAAAATTTTTCGAGCAGGGGGGAGGGATGGAGAGTGATATCTAGTTTTTCTTGATTTCCAGGAACATTTTCAGTCAAAGTCTCTATTGTTGGTGCTAGAGGGGCGAGGTGGGCGGTGTAAGGAACCCTTCTGTGCCGCATTTTTTATTTAGTATAAAACATCACATTCACAAGCCTACCAGCACAGAGGTGGAAGAGGCAAAAGGGGCTTTACGAGCCTAGTCAGGCAATGTCTTGGGGTTGTGACAAATGCTACCAGGAGCTTTGTTTTTGATTTTGAATGGTAATATTTCCTTTTTGTATTCATATAAAATGTTTAAATGTATTTAAACATATGCATGGAATGTAGTTAATCATCAGAGAACAGTAATGTAGAGGTCTTGGTGGCTCCAACCAGGTATAGGATCAAAAGTAACCCAGAATTTCCGTCAATCTGAACAATAAAATTGACGTCCACCCAAGATCATGTAGTAAAAATATTATCCAGAACTTATTCAACAAAATCACTGATCATCGAAAATTTCCAATAAATATTCAAATTTTATCTAATACTTTAATTACAATAAACGTTTCCAATTTTTAAACAGAAAAAATAAAAAGTAGGGCGTTACGACTCAACTTTCAATTATTATTATATACAATTTAACAGCAAGAAGTCGGGGTTAATGGTGGCTGATATCCATCACATCTTGGTTAAGCCTGGGCATAATTTGGAAAACGCGAGGGAAAACGATCATAGACTAAAAAGTATAAAGACAAGTTTTTTTCAGCTAAAAATAAGGAGCGACATTAAAAATGAAAGTGAACAGAAATTATTAAGTACTCAAGGGGAGCTACCCTCTCCCCAACTCCTCAATTTTATTTCTTTTTATCTCAAATTGAAGCCACAATATTTAGCTGTCAATCCTAATTTTACACATTCTTTTCATACTTCAATATGTAAATTCATTTTCGGTTGGCTGTAGAATTATAAAAACACGAGATACACCCCTTCATTTCGAGCAATATGACAATATTAATCACAAAATTGCAAGCATACTTCAGTCCAACCTTCCGCCGTATATTTTGCCAACGCTCCATATAGAACGACCAATTACATTACCCTTGTCTGTTTATTTGTTATTTATTTATTATGTTTATTTATTATTTAGTCGTGAAGAAGATTTTGGACTGAATAAGAAAAAAATGAAATTCTAAATTAAATTCTCGAAAAATTGATATTCTAAAATACTGCTGAATATTCGTATGACCTGTATCCTACTCTGCTTTCTACGTATTTATCTAACTCCACCTCTAAATCCATATCCATATCTCCTATTCCTACCTCCGCGTCTCTGGAGCATATGAATTATGAAATGATCTAGTAAATTACCTCCCGGGGCGATATTAGATATTTCTAGGGCAACTGCGCCTGAAAAAAAAATCCAGGAGGAGCAAATGGGGAACCTATAAATATTTCTTTAAAAAAAAAAATATAATATTAAAAAATCCCCAGAAATGGGCATAATATTTCCAAGCATTGCAATGTGAAAGTTTACAGAACAGTGCAATTTCTTTTTTTTTTTTCTTTTTTTTTGATCTTCCAGGAAAAAGGTAGCTACCCCTTTCTCTATCACTACGGGTATTGTTACCACAAAACACGCCTTTTCTAATGCTTAAAATGCAGCATCAACAGCGCCTTTCTAGTATTTATAACCTCTTTTTTTTTTACAGACAAGGTGCAGTAAATAGAATGCATGGCCGTAAACACTCAATTTAAAGAATATGGCAAAAAAACATTTCTAATCAAAAGCTTTTGGAAATACATTCCAGCTACAATGATAGCACACATTTAATACACTGCTTCAGCACCTTTGGAGAAAATTGGACTTCTTTTTTGAATTTCCTTTAAAGAGTGCTCTTTTAATTAAACTTTAAATTGCGTTTTCAGGGACTGGGTTTGAAGTGTGTTTTGAGCATGTTCGACGATAATCATTTTCAGGTTCTGCGCGTTGAACCCAGCGAAACCTCAAAACTTTTCGTCAACAGGTTTCAAGCGTGTCAGACAGGGGTTCTCCGAAATTAGAACACAGGTTCTGAGTTACCCAGACATGATTTTTCTTTCAAGAATTTGAAGTTTGACTACAATTGTTCAAAATTTGAAACTTTCAGCAAATACACGTTCCTTGATCCCGTTCTCAGATATTCATCCCGTTCATTGAGCCGGCACTTGAGATGTAGAGCTAGCTAACAAGTCATCGCTGTAAACTTCCAAAAAAGGTCTAGATAAATAGAGAATAGAAGAACTCAGGGTCAAGTCAGGCTTCATTCTCTATTCCTTCTATTTTTTTTAAAGTAGATTCCCTATCTTTTTTGGAGCAGGAGCATCCAATCTTTCTTTTTCTTTGTTTTTCTCTACGCTTTTCGAATTTTATACACAATCTTGCATTCTGTTTTTGAATAAATGCTGCTGGATTTTTGCTGAGATATTACGTAGCTGATGTACCAAGCCCATACTAAAACAGAATTTCACGCCCAAAAGTGCGTAATTCCCGGGGTGGAAGTCCCAAATTTAGGCCACGATGTAAGCGAGAGAAGACCCGCCGAATCGCACCGAAATCACCAAATATTCCTTTTTTTCCTGTTTTTAACCTTCTTAAAATCAGCTTTATGTAGACTTCCTACATCCTCGTGTGTACCTCACAGCACCACGTGTGCCGCACGGTTCCACAACACTACAGCCCCCCCAAACGATTGGTACCGTCCATAAAACACGTGGCGCAGTCCTTAAAATGCCAGGCACGGTTTTGCCACGCTTGGCCCGGACCACTTGGCGTGCATGATGTCTGAGAGAGAGCAACAACACGGTAATAGGCTTATTGAAAGTGGGGAGGGTACTTGTTCGATAAACACCCTACTCCTCAAGTTGTTCAGTCATTGATACATTATATAAACCTTTTTTTTTGTTAGTTTGTTTAAGCTTAGCGTGAGACAAGAAAATGAGAAGAAACAGAATAGATGGAAAATATATAATTTGGATTACATATTTGCACATTAGGGGGTGGGTTAGGGGTGGGGGTAAAGTATTTGGACACTTTGAAGTTAGAAAACAGTTCTTACTACATAATGAATTTGTTTATCTTGGGGTGAAGTTTACTAGTAATGGGAAATTCAGTGGGCATCTGGATCTAGCGAATGCAATGGGGAGGTATATTAGCGGTGAGATAACGAGGAGTAGTCTTAGACGGGTTAGAGATATTAGAGTAGATAAGAGGATATGGACAAGTAAGATAGTACTGGCAATGCATTATGGAGCAAAGGTCTGGGGCTATCCGAAAGGTCCGAAACTTGAGGTGGTTATGAAGAGATATTATAAGAGGATGTTAGGACTAGGGGATTCGTTTAGTAATTTGGTAATCCAGGGGGATTTAGGGTTAGCATCGCTGCGATCTATGAGGCTAGTGACCATGGTGAGATATTGGGCTAGGATGCTGGGTATGAAGGGATTTACGGTAGCAAAGGCAGCATACTTAGAGGCGTTGAGACAGAATAGTAAAACAGGGTGGCCGGCGGAGATTAAGGATATCTTAGATAAGTGTGGAATAGGGGAATGGTGGAATGAAGGAAAGGGGATTATGGGTATGGAGGAAATAGTAACAAGGGAGGTACAAGAGTGGTTCAAGAACAAAGAAATCCAGATATGGTGGGTAAGTCTGGATCGTTCAGGGTCGTTAAAATTGTATAGACAGATAAAGGGTAGTTGGGGGTAGGAGGTATTTTGGAAGGTTGGGTTAAGTAGTGAAGATTTGAAGACGTATTTGGATTGGAGGGAATATGGATTTTTGATTGGTGAGAAAAGAAAGTATCAAGGGAGAAAAAGGGAAAAGGTAGAATCTATTGCTTGTCCTATGTGTGGGTCTCAGGATGAAAGTTTAATACATTTTTTGTGTGAATGTGTCGAATTGAATGAATGGTGGCGAGAGATGTATGGCAAAGAAAAATTGAATGAGATATGGATGGTAGATAGAATGAAAGAGACAAATTTCCTGAGTATTAAAATAATAGCAAGGTTTGTCAGGATTGCAGCGGCACATCGTGAGCGTTTTCTTTAAATAGTATTAATTTATTTTAGTTAATTTGTTGTTTGTTTTTGTTATGTAAAGTTCCTATGGCCCACGGGCTTTTTCTGGAATAAAATTATTATTATTATTATTATTATACAGAATAACTGTACCTAACATATTAGGCATGCAGACCCGCTATACTTTACCAACGCCCTCCCCCCAGATGGGGTTGCATATATATATATATATATATATATATATATATATATATATATATATATATATATATATATATATATATATATATATATATATATATATATATATATATATATATATATATATATATATATATATATATATGATATATATATATATATATATATATATATATATATATATATATATTCATATATATATATATATATATATATATATATATATATATATATGAATATATATATATATATATATATATATATATATATATATATATATATATATATATATATATATATATATATATATATATATATATAATTTTTTTTTGTAGAAAAGATTAAATCCAACCAACGAAACCACCTTAAAACATAAAAAGCGATAGCAGCCAATTACAACTACTTTCTCACCAGATCATGCCATATTTATTAAAATTAAAAATGACTAAGTAGAACCATAGATTTTAAATTTATAGAGGTGTCACAGTTTTGCTTTTTCTCATTAGCAGGCTTTGGGATTTGATTTCGTCTTTACAGACACCGAAGGGTCTCCGCTTATCGACAAAACTAGTACCTATAAATCCAGATTAGTTCGATGACTGAAGTCGTTTGGTATAATAAAAGACGAAATCATGTCTTATAAAACCCATCCCTATTCGCCTTCTATACTGTTTCCTAATCCTTATGGGGAAAATACGTAGACACAACTGAAACTATATTGTCATCTACTATATCGATGAATTATCTATTCCAAGGTTATGCCATGATGTCACGTTTTCTCTGGGGATCTATAATTTTTTTAAAATCCTCAATGTCGATAGTGCCGTGCCTAAAAGTTCCTAAATGCAAGTATTTTACTTTCACCATACTTCCAAAAGTTGAATTTTACTAAAGTCTGTTCCCTAAGATGCTGTCAATGAAGTGTTTAAGGTTACTCTCCTATTGACCGTTCCATGCTCATGGTGAATCAATGGACGAGAAAAAAAGGTGAATAGGAAAAAACAACAGTTTTTGAACTTTGCGCAGTCACATACTACGTGTGCGGCTTGGCACACATAAATAGCTCTGTGCTTCCAGCCCTACCCCCTGCACCTCGAGCTCGCCTCCTTTCTACGACCTGACGGTAAAATCAAACCTTGCTCCCTCTCCTTATGTCTTCAATATATACAGAGCTACCTGAAATGTTACCAATTCTTCGCGCTGAAATATACCTTCCAGTAAATTGTAAAGCTATCTTAAAAATAATTCCATGATTTGAGTTTTTGCTTGAGTCAGTAATCAATTAGTGACTTCATTCTTAAGCGAAGTGTGGTGCATTTGGGACAAAAGTTTTCCGCTTGAAATATTTCAGGTGAAAAAAAGCTATAATTCAAAGGTGCATAGATTTAAGAAACATGACATTCTGATTATTCTGAATAAAATATACCGGGGGTGTGAACATGGTTGCTTCCCATACAGCGTATGTATAAAGGTGATGTCACAGGAATCAAACAGTTCGTGGTAACGAACTGTAGTAAGGAGCGACCCGGCTCAATAGTAAACGAAACTCTAAAAAACGGAATTTTGATGCTAAAAGATACATCAAAAGAATCGAATTTTCATGCTGTTTTAAATATATAAGTTTCATCAAATTTAGTCTTTGTCATCATAAGCTATGAGCCTGAGAAAATTTGCCTTATTTTGGAAAATAGGGGGAAGCACCCCCTAAGAGTCATAGAATCTTAACGAAAATCACACCATCGCATTCGGCGTATCAGACAACCCTATAGCTGAAATTTCGGGCTCTTATCTATAAAAATGTGGAATTTCGTATTTTTTGCCAGAAGACAGATCACGGGTGCGTTTTTTTTTTTTTTTTTTTTTTTTTTTTTTTTTTTTTTTTTTTTTTTTTTTTTTTTTCAAGGGTCATCGTATCGACCAAGTGGTCCTAGAATGTCGCAAGAGGGCTCCTTCTAACGGAAATGAAAAGTTCTAGTGCCCTTTTTAAGTGACCAACAAAATTGGAGGGCACCTAGGCTCCCTCCCACGCTCATTTTTCCCAAAGTCAATGGATCAAAATTTTGAGATAGCCATTTTGTTCCGCATAGTCGAAAACCATAATAACTATGTCTTTGGGAATGACTTTACCCCCACAATCCCCAAGGGAGGGCTGCAAGTTACAAACTTTGACCAGTGTTTACATACAGTAATAGTTATTGGAAAGTGTACAGACGTTTTCAGGGGGATTTTTTTGGTTTAGGGGGTGGGGTTGAGGGGAGTGGGCCATGTGGGAGGATCTTCTCTTGGAGGAATATGTCATGGGGGAAGAAAAGGGCGCTGGATTTTCTAGCATTACTATAAAAAAATGAAAAAATAAACATGAAACGTTTTTTTAATTGAAAGTAAGGAGTAGCATTGAAACTTAAAACGAACAGAGATTATTACGCACATGAGGGGTTCTAAAAATACTTTAGTATAAAGAGCGAGGTATTTAGGAAGAGATAAATACCTCGCTCTTTATGCTAAACTATTTTTAGTAATTCCAATTATTTATTCTACGGCCTTTCTGATTCAGGGGTCATTCTTAAAGAATTGGGACAAAACTTACAATTTTAGTGTAAACAGCCAGGTATTAACGAGGGGACAAACCCCCTCGGAAACATAATAAAAATATAAGAATATAAAAGTTTGTTACGTAAGTTAATTCTTAAGTTACGTATATTTTTTACTAATAAAAACGTTTGTTAAAAACTAAAAGTTCTAGTTGCCTTTTTAAGTAACCGAAAAATTGGAGGGCAACTAGGCCTCCTTCCCCACCCTTTATTTCTCAAAATCGTCTGATCAAAACTAAGAGAAAGCCATTTAGCCAAAAAAAGAATTAATATGCAAATTTCATTTTAATGATTTATGTGCGGAGAGCCAAAATCAAACATGCATTAATTCAAAAACGTTCAAAAATTAAATAAAAAAAACTAGCTTTTTAACTGAAAGTAAGGAGCGACATTAAAACTTAACACGAGCAGAAATTACTCCGTATATGAAAGGGATTGTCCCCTCCACAATCCCTCGCTCTTTACACTAAAGTTCGACTCTTTGCCACAATTCTACTTTTTAAAACAATTAAAAACTTTAGTGTAAAGAGCGAGGGATTGGGGAGGGGACAACCCCTTTCATATACGGAGTAATTTCTGCTCGTGCTAAGTTTTAATGTCGCTCTTTACTTTCAGTTAAAAAAAACTAGTTTTTTTTTATTTAATAAATAATTATAGAACCTCGGGTACTCCGAGAGGTAGGGATGGGGGAAGAGGTAAGGGCAAGGCGAGAACATAAAATGTACACCCATGACAGACAGTGTGCAATCCATGTAAATTATCGACATAATTTTCGCATGCTAAACTAAAATAAATGTATTAAAATCAACATAGTATTTTATGACAAATTGTGGTCAGACTTTCATTACAACCACAAAATCTCCACTAAGAAAACGGAAGAAAGGTATGGGAAAAATACTGTCTCCCACCGGTTCAAATTTTATTCAAGTACCTGTTACGGTTTGATAAACAACATCGATGTCCTTCGAAAATTTAGCTTAAGCTAAATCTCAAAACATAGATGAAAAAGCTATTCGTTTTGGGGTTTATTAGGCTTCGTTCATGAGATATAAAAGCCAGGAAGTGGAAGGGAAACTAAAATTCTACGGGTTCCTACTCTAAGACCATCTCGGTAAATCTTGGAGCAGCTAATGTTGCGAAGCAATAGCGTAGAGGAGCTACAGTGTCACAATTCATTTAAAATGGGATTTTTAAATAAAATGTTCGTGTTTTTTATTTAAATTTTGAACGTTTTCGAATTAATGCAGGTTTTGATTTTGGCTCACCGTACATGAATAATTAAGACCAAATTTGTATATTAATTTTACTTCTTTTGGCTAAATGACTTTCCCAAAGTCCGATCAGACGATTTTAAAAAAATAGTGGAGGGGCCTAGTTGCCCTCCATTTTTTGGTTACTTAAAAAGGCCACGATAAATTTTGATTTTATTTGCGAACGTTTTTATTTGTAATAATTATACGTAACTTAAAAATTTACTTACGTGACGAACTTCAATATTCATATATTTTTATTACGTATATAAGGTGGTCCGCCCCTTCTTCAATTCGTCAATTATTCAGCATATGAAAGATGTTGTTCCCTCCGCAACGCCCTGTTCTTTACGCTAAAGTTTTTTGTTGTTTTAAAAAGTAGAGTTGTGAGAAAGATTCAAACTTTAGCGTAAAGAGCGGGGCGTTGAGGAGGGGACAGTCCCTTTCATGTACGGCATAATTTGTGTTCATTTTAAGTTTTAATGTCGCTCCTTACTTTTATTTTAGAAAAACTTGTTTTTTTTTATTTAATTTCTGACCATCTTTGAACTAATACAGGTTTTGATTTCGGCTCACCGTATATGACTAATTAAAACGAAATTTGCATACTAGTTCTACTTTTTTTTGGCTAAATGGCTTTCTCAAAATTTTGATCTGACAATTTTGAGATAAAAAGGGCGGCGGAGGGGGCCTAGCTGCTCTCTAATTTTTTTGTTACTTAAGAAGCCCACTAGCACTTTTAATTTTATTTACGGATGTTTTTATTAGTGATAATTATAAGTAACTTACAAATTAACTTACGTAACAAACTTCTATATTCGTATATTTTTATTACGTATATATGGGTTCACCCCTTGTCAATACCTCACTCTTTATACTAAAGTTCGAATTTTGTTCCAATTCTTTAAGACTGACCCCTGAATCACAAAGACCCTTTAATTAGAATAAATAGTTTTTTGGAATGACTAAAAATACTTCAGATTAAAGAGCGAGGTATTGAGGAGAGGACGAATCCCTCATATACGTAATAATATCTGTTCGCTTTATCTTTTAATATTGCTCCTTACTTTCAGTTTAAAAAACTTGTTTTTTTAATTTAATTTTTTTAAGTTTTTGAATTAATGTAGGTTTTGATTTTAGCTCACCATACATGAATAATTAAAATGAAATTTGCATATTAATAAAAAAAATTCGGCTAAATGGTTTTTCAAAGTTTTGATGGGACGTTTTTGAGAAAAAAGGGGCGGGGGAGGGGGCCTAGTTGCCTTCCAATTTTTTGGTTACTTAAAAGGCCACTAGAACTTTCAATTTTTTTTACGGACACTGTTATTAGAAATAAAGATAAGTAACTTACAAATTAACTTACGTAACGAACTTCTATATTTGCATATTTTTATTACGTATATGAGGGGGTTCGCCCCCTCGTCAATACCTTGCTCTTTGCATTACAGTTTGAATTTTGTGCCAGTTCTTTAAGAATGACCCCTGAATCACAAAGGCCGTTTAATTAGAATAAATAGCTCTTTTGAAATTATTAGACATACTTTAGCGTTAAGAGCGAGGTATTGAGGAGGGAGCAAACCCCCTCATATACGTGACATTTTCTGTTCGTCTTAAGTTTTAATGTTGCTCCTTGCTTTAAGTTAAAAAAAAATCTTGCTTTTTCATTTAATTTCTCGTTGTTTTTCCTTAAATATCGCTGGAAAATCCAGCATCCCCTTCATGGAAATTCTCTTCCCCAATAACCAATACTATATGTAAACGATGGGCTAACTGATGGTGTAATTTTCATTAAGATTCTATGACTTTTAGGGGGTTTTCTCCCTTTTTTTTAAAAAAAGGCCAATTTTCATAGGCTCGTGAATTTTAATAGGCAAGATTGATGGAACTAATATTTGATAGGTAAATTTGATAAAACTTATATACTTCAAACCAGCATGAAATTTCGATTCTTTCGATGTATGTATTGGTACCAAAATTCCGTTTTTTAGAGTTCCGGTTATTATTGAGCCTGGTCGCTCCTTACTACAGTTCGTTACCACGAACTGTTTGATTCAGGGATCGAGAACCGGAAGTTCGTCTTAGAGACAGGGCAGGTTTAACCTGACAGATTAGTCAGGACTTTGCAGAAGTGGATAACTATGTCTAGAATAGGCAAGAAATGTTACAACACAAAGTAAGGGGACAAATTTAAGCCATATGAGTCAACATAAAAATACTAGGTTCTGAGCGTCAACGGGGTTGTATTCCCTTTTAAATTTTATTGAAAACATTAGTCGGACTTGCTTTGTCTTTTTTATTTATATATGTCTGTAATCATACTTGTCTTAACTAATAGTTTTTCTCAGTTTTTAAGGAAAATTGAAAATAACTGTATTTGTAATTTGAAAGATAGACAGAATTGTTTACCCCCAGATAAAACTAATCGGAATGAGTAGATGGATATATTAGATATTGAGGGCATATGAACGCATGATCGAAGGACGATTCCCCCTTCAAAATAAGGTGCATGGCATGATTCAGACTACGGTTGAAGTGGATGACAGCACAACAAGCATGGTTTAATCCCTGGAGAAAGAGGAAATAAGTAATCGAATTACACCGAACAAGCTTTGGCCTTGATTCAATACGGTCACGATAATTAATAGTACAACACATGCCATTTTGGTCGGAAATAAGTTATATTGGTGTCATGGGTAAACTAAGCACGGGGAATCGAATGGTGCAGTCAGAATTGTCTTATATTGTACCTTTACGAATAAAAAGAGACGTAAGCCTCTAGAAGGCGTATGTCTTTTTTTTTATCAGGTCTTATTGCAATTCAGAATGACAGAAAAGGATTATTTTATGGAGCTATAACATAGAGACCTGGCGTTTGTCTACAATTTTTTGTCAAGGAAAATGAGACACACGCCATAAAATGGAACGATTAGCCCAATCCTTCAGAGCGGCCACAGCCGACAAACTTTTTCTGTTTTTTGGCTCTCCTGAAAAGTTACAAAAATGGCACGTCTCGCTCTTTTAATTATCACAGCCGAATATCGATCGCATTGGAAGGCAGCCTTCACTGCCATAGGTGCGTCCAGGCGCAGGAGAACGTAGGTCTTAGTAAGTTGGATTTATTTGGATCGGCTATGGCTCATAGAAAATTTTTCCATTTTTGATATTTCCTCTCCTGTCGTTATAGAAAAAAAGCAATGGTATTTGATTATTCTAAGATTTAATATGCCAAAAATTATGCTTTAATTATTTTTCTCTTCGTTTTCTTTGACCGTTAATTCACAACAGAGCCAAGATAGATTGTACATGAAAACTGTCCTGCTATAAAAAGTGAAACTCGGGAGTGTTGCAACAAACAAAACTCGCTACTAAAGCTGTCTTTTTAAATCTATTGTAAAGTTTCCAAAAACCCTAAGTAATGAAACTAGATGTTTTAAAGGTAAAATACAACTGTTGAAGGTGACAAGAAAGCAGCCTAGCTAATTTTAAACTGTCACATTTTTTGTTTACCTACTTTAGAGTGATCGAAGCATAATTATTCATCTTCATTATGCTTGCTGTCTCTCCGATTTTCGGATATACCTTCTTTTCTTTTCAGAAACACCTCCTTTTATTTACAAGTGAAAGTAGTAACTTGTAAAGAAGGTATGAACGGCACTTTTCTTTTACATTTTACCTTTTCGCGCTGAGTCCCATGTACTTTTAGTGTTTTGGGTGATGCTTATCAAATATATCATGTTAAACTGCATGCTTTTACTGCTAAAGCTTATTCTAAAATAGAACTGAAAAAACAAACAAGTTTTTTCAGCTAAAAGTAAGGAGCAACATCAAAACTTAAAACGAGCAGAAATTGTTACGAATATGAGAGGGGCCGTTCCCTGCTCAACACCTCACTCTTTACGCTAGTTTTAATTTTTGTCCCAATTTTTAAAGGACAACTCCTGGAACACAAGGGCCCTTTAATTAGATCAATAAGCTTGTTGAAAAGGTCTAAACAAAACTTAGCGTAAAAAGCGTAGTATTGAGGAGGGGCAACCCCTCATATATGCGTAATAATTTATGTTCGTCTCAAGTTTTGACGTTGCTCCTTAGTTTCAGTAGAAAAAAACTAGATTTTTTAAATTTCATTTCTGATCGTTTATACATAATGGCTCCCCTCCATGAAAAATTATTTCTCCCAAGGAAAACCCCTCCATGGTAAGCTCTTCCCACGTAAAACAACCCCCGCCGGACAAATTCCTCCCATCAATTCTGTTCTAGCTGAAAATTCCCTTTCGAAAACTTCATGCGTACGATTCCGGCTGAAATTTTTTTTAGCAAATTTTTGTTGAAAAAGACTAATTTCATATTATTTTCAAAACCATGCGGGGAATCCGCCCAAGCATCGTAGAAAATTATACCTGCAAATGCTAAGCCACCACCCCTAGTAGAGAGATGCTCCTATAGGAAATTCCCTCTGGAGAATTTATCACATGGAAAACAACCTCCCGTGGGGAAATTCTTCCAGGGAACCCCCCCCCCGAAATATACTCTAAACGATTCCAATGCGGTGAAAATTTCCCACGGACAATTCCCCTTAGCAAATTCAAATATAAAAGTGAGTCGGCAAAGAGAAAGTAAGACAAATAAAAAGAATTTCGCGTAGGAATTCTGGAAAAAATTCCCCCAGTTTAGGATTTCACCAGGAAAGTTCGCCCCCCAGAAATTTCCTTCCCCACAAGAAATAATCCCCGTGGAAAATCCCTAGTAAGAAATTCACCCCCCCCCCACCCGAAAAATATATACATACTTTCCAATAACTAAATACGTAAATAATGGGAAAATGTCATAGCTTATAGACCTTTTCCCAGGGGCTGTGTGGGGGGGGGCATGTTAACCCCTAAGGGATAGTTATTTGACTTTTTAATTACATCAAAAAATAGCTATCTTAAAATTTTGATCAGATGACTTTGAGGAAAACAAGGGAGTGGGAGGGGGGCTAGTTGTCTCCCAATCTTTTCGGTCACTTTTGTACTATTGGCTCCATGTGAAACAAACAAACCAACAAATAACCTTTCTTCTGGCAAAAAATACAAACTTGCACATTTTTGCCGCTAGAAAACTTCTACAATGGGAGCTACAAACTTCTACAATTGGATTCTCAGATACGCTGAATCTGATACTGCGATTTCATTAAGTTCTTGACTTTAAGGGGGTTTCCCCACTTTTTCGAAAATCTGGCAAATTTCTCAGGCTCTTAGCTTTCGGTGGGTAGCAGTAAACTTATTGAATATTGCATATTTGGAATCAGCATAATATGCCAATTCATTTGATGTATCAATTGGTATTAAAGAGTTCCCTTTTTTAGAGTTTTGGTTACTAGTAAGCCAGGTCGCTCATTGAGGAACTCCACAAGAACCCCCGTCAAAGATCCCTAAAAATGCTGATTTTTCTTTTGCGTTTCTGAAGATGTTTCTACTCGACTTTGTTGGAATATTTAACAGTACAGTTAATTTTTTTTTGTCTAAATATGTCGCTCAGAGTTAGTTATTTCAGATTTAAAAAGGCGGGTCTATTTTCTTCTCCTGAGATAAGGATAATTATTGGCTTACAAAAGTACGTCATAAAAAATACCAATGGAATTAAAGCACATACTTATCAAGAAAGAACAGGGCAGTTATCTCTCTTTTTGTCTGTGGTGACAGTGGCAGTTTTGGTCTCTCTTGCACCCTGGGCAAAATCTTGATTAGCGTCTGCCTATCTACCGCAAAATTTGCAGTCTGAATTTCAATAAAAACTTTAACTTACTAACACAATTATTTTCAATTTATTCATTAATTAATAATTTATTTTGTATCAATTTTTAATTTATTGTTTAAATTAGTTTTTAATTCATTATTTAGTCAATAGTTTATTAATTAATAAACTACTATTATTAGTAAAACACTTCGAAGTTCGTGGTCTTCGAAGTTATCTACGTCGAGTATATGGGGATAATGTGACCAAGGAGGTGTCTAAATATACTAACCCCCATAAGAGAAAAAAAAAGAGTTTTACTGCTGATGATGAACACTTTATATGTGTTCGAAATATCCAGTTAAATAATTTTGTATCTATTCACTGTCAATAAAAAGGTATCAGCCCTATTTTGAACTGTTTTACTTTAATCGGAAGATTTTGAGAAAAAAAGAGCGACCGAGGTGGCCTAGTTGCCCTCCAATTTTTTTGATTACTTAAAAAGGCAATTATAACTTTTAATTTTTTACGAACGTTTTCATAAGTAAAAAATATACGTAACTTACGAATTAACTTACGTAGCGAACTTCTACATTCGTATGTTTTTACTGCGCATAAGAAGGGGATCGCCCTTCGTCAATACCTCGCTCTTTACACTAAAGCTTAAATTATGTCCCAAATCCTTAAGAATGACCCCTGAATCACAAAGGCCGTAGAATAAATAGTCGAAACTATTAAAAATACTTTAGCGTAAAGAGCGAGGTATTACGAGGAGGTAAACCCCTCATATGCGTATTAATTTCTGTTCGTTTTAAGTTTTAATGCTACTCCTCACTTTCAGTAGAAAAAACTTTTCATATTTATTTTTTTATTGTTTTTTTAAATAATGCTAGAAAATCCAGCACCCTCTCCATTGAAAGTCTCTTCCCCCATGAGAAGTTCCTCCATAGAAAGATCCTCCCACGTAACCCCCCTCAACTCTTCCTCCAAACCAAAAAAATCCCCCTGAAAACGTCTATACACTTTCCAGTAACCATTACTATATATAAAACACAGGTCAAAGTTTGCAACTTGCAGCCCCTCCCACGGGGACTGCAAGGGAGTAAATCGTCCCCAAAGACATAGTTATTAGGTTTTTCGACTATGGTGAATAGAATGGCTATCTCAGAATTTTGACCCGGTGACTTTGGGGGAAAATGAGGGTGGGAGGGGGCCTAGGTGCCCTCCAATTTTTATGGTCACTTAAAAAGGGCACTAGAACTTTTGATTTCCGTGAGAATGAGCCCTTTCGCGACATTCTAGGACCGCTGAGTCGATACGATCACCCCTGGAAAAAAAAAAAAAAAAAACAAATAAACACGCATCCGTGATTTGTCTTGTGGCAAAACATGCGAAATTCTACATTTTTGTAGATAGGGGCTTGAAACTTCTACAATCAGGTTCTCTAATACGTTGAATCTGATGGTGTGATTTTCGTTAAGATCGTATGACTTTTAGGGGGTATTTCCCCCTATTTTCGAAAATGAGGCAAATTTTCTCAGGCTCGTAACTTTTGACGGGTAAGACTAATCTTGATGAAACTTTATTTTAATTTTATATTTAAAATCAGCATTAAAATGCGATTCTTTTGATGTAACTATTGGCATCAAAATTCCATTTTTTAGACTTTTGGTTACTGTTGAGCCGGGTCGCTCCTTGCTACAGTTCGTTACCAGTACCACGAACTGTTTGAAAACGATTTTAACGGAGGTCTGAAGACTAAGATCTTACTTCTAAGGCCATTTTTTCGCAAAAATCTTTCTTCTTAATACTGTGATCAGACAGTCGTCTAAGGACTTTGATGAGATCGTCAACGAAGTTTTCTCTTCTATGTTCTATTTGGCAGTGAACAGCAAGATGAACACTTTGATGAAGCATAAGACAACAATCCGAGCAGAAAGAAGTCAAATCAAACAGTTCGTGGTAACGAACTGTAGTAAGGAGCGACCCGGCTCAATAGAAACCAAAACTCTAAAAAATGGAATTTTGATACCAATTTAGAAATGCGTTATTTTAGAAAATAGGGGAAAACACCCCCTAAAAGTCATAGAATCTTAACGCTCTTTACGCTAAAGTTTTTCACTGTTTTAAAAAGAAGAGTTGAGAGAAAGAGTCAAACTTTAGCGTAAAGAGCGGGGCGTTGATGAGGAAGCAGCCCCTTTCATATACGACGTAATTTCTGTTCGTTTTAAGTTTTAATGTCACTCCTTACTTTCAGTTTTTTTACTTAATCTTACGTGTAAGATCTAGGCACTTCGATGAGTCAAAAAACGGGCTTATAGCAGAGATGATCATTATGCGTGGTACATGTTATAAAAACCGTGAAAATGATCAATGAAGCATCTTGATTTTCAAAATGCTAAAAATATCTAGTTGCAAAATGCTTAAATCTATAGGAAAAAACACTGTTAAGCACTTGCAACCTACTTTTGAACTTGTATTCTCAGTAATCAGACAGCTATTCACCATCTCAACAGTCAGATCACCTTAAAAACTTTATTGCCCACCTTTGAAAGGTGGAAATATCCATCTCTGAAATTTGATTATTGGATTTGTCAACGCCTTTTAGTAAGTATATCATTGGTTTCAACATTTTAGCCATTTACAACACTAGATACTATAAGCGCACAAATAGTTAACACTGGAACCAAATCACAAATGCACATTTTCATTTTGAGCCTAATCTTGGAAAATACTGCTCAATCTTGACCACATGATCCTAAAGTTTGAACAAAGTATCTTAATCCCAGACAGAATCATTCAGTCACAGAAATTAATTTTGATGAAGAATAATCAATTGTATTTAAATAAGCTCGACAATTTCGGTAACTTTCGCTTAAGCTTAAAAGTTGGAAAATCCGTTTTCCAAGATTGTGATTAGCCAATCTCAACTACCAAAATCTAGGGGCGGATCTAGAACAAAATCTTGGGGGAAGGGCAATATGACAAGGGTGCCAATAACTGACCAAATTAATAAATTTAATTTTAACAAAGAGTGAAAGTAGAAAAAACAAGGGATGACGACGCCAAAAAAAGTCCTCCTAAGCCCCATGGAACCGCCAGGGCCCAAATCTTATCTAAAGCTATCTACATCATGTCCAAGAGTAGCTTTGACTAGTGCAAAAAATGCTCCACGTCACGAAAATACTCGGTCCGAATACGTTTTTTTTTTTACCTAAGCTTTTATTTAAGATAAAATTTTAGATTAGTTTTCCCACAAAAGCGATAAAGTATTCTTTACTAACAGCTAGGATCTCTTCAGCAACTGTCTAAAATATCCTCCCATTTCAAAGTGTGTGAAATCAGGCGGGAAAAACCTGAGTCAATACCTGTGTCCAGCCTGGACACAACTTTAAAGTGAACCAGAAGCATTATCAAAGCTAGTCTGAGTTTCGAGGCCAAATCTTGGACTCTTCCTCATTTTCTGGATTCCACACAACGACAGCAAAGGCAGTAAAGACCGAGGTTGAATAAAAGGTTCACCAGATCAAGGTTGCAGACTAATCTTGGCTTTTATGAATAGTTCACATTCTTTGCGAATTAAATAGTTTGAGGGATTACACACTTTCGCAAATCGTATACACCAATTAGCACGCCCCGTACGTGGCATGAAGCGTACCATGGCTGGAGAGAAACCCTTCGTGATTAGCGCGAAGACACTTACTGTGGTGGTAGTTTGTCATATGTGGCAGAACAAGTGCCGATCCGAGATATACAACAGGTGGTAGAGTGGACAACTCTTCTGAATAAGTTATTGGAACTCAAAGTCTGTGTCAGGAAATCATGATTGTCACGCTAGCTCCACCCAAGTTAAAAGTGACCTATGTCACATAAAGAACGAGGATTGATTGATTGAGTAAAGCATCAAAGGAATAACAGTTCATATACCACTGTTTCAAGGATCAGTATACTTTATCACTACAGGGAACTGAAATGATAAAGAGAAAATTTGCATATTTTCTAAATCGAGTATGGGGTCCCTTAATAAAAGCCATGAATAATTTTCTGCAAGTTCGTCCGATTGAATAAATTGCAGCAACTAAATGGGAATTGCTTATAAATTAGCTATTTGACAGTTTAAAGTTAAAGAACATATTCAAAAAATTATAATATAGTTTTAGTTCTTAAAGGAATTTATTTCTGCTGGTCGTAAGTTTAATATGGTTCTTTACTTTTCTTTGAAAAACTGCTTTTTCGGATTTTTTTTTTTTAAATTGATGTTTAAATAATCTACATCACAACATTGAAAGAATTTAATGATAGTGTTCAGAGCCTTGCTACTTGTCGGTTATTGGAAACACACCCAAGAATTACGCTTAGGTTACATCTCCAAAAACCGGTTTCGTAGCTACAAAACAAGTGGCAGATAATACAATGCATTGAACTTAGACAGAATGCATTGGAATTGTATTATTTGGGCTATATATTTTGCACATTAGGGGGGGGGGTAGTTTAGGTTATATTAAGTTTCCATAATTTTGTTTATCAAGTATTATTTTGTCATCATGTTTTGTTACATTTCATTAGGATTAAGCTAAATTCACTTCTTGGGTGTTTCCAATAACCGATAAGTACCAGCGCCTTATATCAAATAAAGGTGCAATATCGTTAAATACACATTAGGGTCGACAGAGGTCAATAAACGTACACATAATTTATAATTGCTTTAAGTTTGATCCACATATAATCCATTCTGAATGTTTTTTTTTTCATTTTTTTAGACTATTTCATATCAATATAAAGTCAACAACTGACATAGCTTTAACGGCAAAATGAAGCTTTTTCAAAAGCTGAATCAAAGTGAAATTCTACCAACTAAGAATCTTATAGGATCGTTTTTTTCTTTCTTTTTGCATTTTCTTGTAGAAATTTCTTCGACGCCTTCAAAGGTACTACCCAAATTATGTTGGCCAAATTAGATTTGGCCAACTTATTGTTTACTAGAAGGCAAAATCCACCTTCAGAATTAATGACATTCGCACAGACAGATGAACAATTTTTTACTCCCTGAACAGCTTCTTATTCTCCCTAGTGCCTTATTGCTACTTTATGCCCTATTGATGACAATTTTTAGAGTCCCAGTTGGACTAATACCTCCTAGGCCCATCTAAGTATCCAATAAGCTCAAAGAATTATTTGTCTTAGATTGCGTTAGGTTGGACTATTCTGGGCTATGATAGGTTAGGGAATTAACTAGAAATATTGTAAAGGTGACTTTTGACCAATTTGGTCAGATAAGACACGAATAGTAAGTTTTTGTTTTGGGTTTAGAAAGTGAACAGGCCAAATAAGTTTGGAAATCTTCGATCCAGGAAGGTTCAGTGTTCTCCTGTGGTTCATTTATGGGTGACCTGTTCAATGAGCCCTAGAGCTATTGAAAATGCTTTTCCCCACTAGAAGGCTTAGATTCAACTTTGCCATTTTTGAAACCCAAGGATTTTGGCGACTCATTAGACTAAAGTTTGTAAGATGAAATTCAGAATCACCGCCAAGCCCGCAGTCAATTTTTTAGTGTAAAACAAATATGCCTTCACACCCCGAAGTCCTTATCTATTTGCCGTCAACGTTTATGCAAAGCGTCTCTATGTTACAAACCTTAAGGGCAAAACCAAACAAAATGTTGGCTTTAAACTGACTTAAATTTAAGTCTATTAATAAGTGGAAGTTCAAGTAAAGGCATATTCACTATGAGATTTTAATAATATGAAATTTTCTGAGTGGCTGAAAAAATCTATAAAAAATTCTGATCGGTTTACTCAGCGCTAGTTAAATATCTAATTACGATTAAAAATCTTATTTTTTCAACTGTATCATCCATCCTCAATCAAATGACTTAATAAAATGTTCTTCATTATAATTTTAACTTTATTTAATTTGTTGATGGAGCTAAACAACGGACTACACAATTCCCTTTTAAACAGGCTTGTTTCTCTTTGGTCCAGGTATAAGAACGTTTACTTGATAGTAAAGAACATATTGATTTAAGATACCCTTAGTTGAAAAAAGAGCCTCGCCCTGCTTTAAGTGTAATTGAACTTAAAATAGTCCTATTTCAATGTGGGTTTTTGAATATAAAATGTGTGCAACTTCTACCCCTTTAGCAATATGAACTTATTATCTGGTTGATATTATCTTGCCATTCCAAACAACGTTATAGCATTATAGGATGGAGGGGCATCTCCCATTGTTTTCAGCCAGTCAGTAAGAAGTTGAGTCGGAAAGAAAGTTGTAGACCTACAAAGTACCACTATTTTACTGGCTTATTTTTTTATTGGGTAAATAGGCTGATAGAATTAAATCAATGGGAGAATATCAGTCTCAGTTTATAAGAAAAAAAGTAATTTCAATAGCAAATAGGTAAATAGGTAAATAGGTAAATAGGCTGATAGGATTAAATCAATGGGAGAATATCAGTCTCAGTTTATAAGAAAAAAAGTAATTTCAATAGCAATATCACCCATATGAGCAAGCAAAATTAACTACCAGTGGGTAAATTCCAATGCCCCCCCCCCAAAAAAAAAGATAAAAAAGAAGGACATCTTGACTAATGACACCTGTGGCAGGAGGGAGAATTAAATAAAAAAATAGTAGCCTGTACTTTTAACGCAGATTCTGAGACTTACAGTAACAAGGGTGCTTGCATTAATTTTTCCATGGGAGACGAGGCTAAAAAATGATTTCTCATATAGGAATGAGGCGGATATTTTGTATTTTTATGAATGATTTTGAATTCTTTCAATTCTTTTGTGTTTAGGAGGGTATGAGGCCCCCATGCTCTTGCCTGTTGGGGTCATGAATAATATTTGTATTTCGGCAACTATTGGCTGCGGTTTGCTCTACACTAAGCTGTAGCTACTGCTGCTGTCATGACACAGAAACAGAGCAGAGAAGGAAGAAAGACTAAACTAAGAAAAGGAGAGTAAGAGAAAGAGAGAAATTAGAATTAAAAAGCAAAGCCTACATCGGCGACGAGGTTTTCATCGTTTCACTGATGCAAGCGATGATCTCGTTTTTAATCTTTATGTCTCTCTCTCTTACCTGCTTCCCCCTTCCCTTCTTTTTGTTTGTAACTTTTGCAAAAAAGAAAAAAATGCTTATGTATATAATAGGCTAACAGTTGTTAGTTTTACAAAAATTTTAGATTAGGAAAGTGTAGAATACCCGTTAGGAACTTCGAACCTCTGCACAAGTGACCGTTAACAATTTTTTTAAAAACTGCATAAAAACGCATAAAAAATTTGAATAATAATTGCATAAAAACATTATGGTTATAGACTAAAGTTTGACAAAAATAGTTTTTCCCCGCCACCCAAGCTCTGGAAAAATTATGATGCAGTAGGCTACTTTCTGTGGGAACGGTGACATCCTTGTTTATTTTAAGAAAAATCCCTCTTTATCCTCATCACTCACTGCTTCTTTTTTATTAGTATAAAATTGCGACCTCTATCCACCTTCTGAAATCATCACACAATTTCTGAAACTTGAAACTAATCAAAGAGACTGAAGTAATCATATAAAATTGCTGCTCATAGGAGTAAATTCAACCGTAAGGTGTTAGAACGGCCACAGCAGATCGACTACAGTACCTGGAATATTCCCGCACAGTTTTTTTGTTTATACCACCGTGGCAAGTACGCCAAAAATTTCCAGTCGCATACCAAATATGCGAATCACGGAACACGAATATATTTCTTGTGAAAAATTGGAAACAAATCAAATAAAAGTAACACAGAATGGCCAGAGTAGGTTAAATACAGTTTCGCTTTGTTATTTTATTTTTTCCAATTTTTCGCAAAAATATATTCGTGTTCCGTGCAGCGCATATTCGGTAGGCGAATTGAAATTTCTAGTGTATTTGCCAAGGTGGTATAACCAGAAAACTGTGAAGGAATCTTAATGTTCCAGGTATAACGGTAAAATCAGTCTCACTACACAAATGGTAGTCCGAATATACCGGTCATAAATTGGCCCCTACACGAGGGGTCGAAGCTCGAGCCATAACATGGCCTTTTCTCTTATTTTTCATCTAGTTGATTTTTTTCATTATATTTCATTACCCACTTTTGGATATATTTTACAATGGAGAATAAAAAAATTATTATCATTTTTAAAACATAAATTGCATTTCATAGCTCAAATTTTAAGAAGAAAAGATACCTTTGGAATATCTAGTAGCCAATCACTAGTTTCTTGGTGGATCCTCGCTTTTGGTAACCATCTCCGGTCACGTGCAATTTGAACATACTTGACATGTAGGTCGGAACCGATACGTTGTATTCCTGTCCTGACTGGCTTTGCAACTTTAGTATTTAATTCAGTAATTACTGGCTGTGTAAAATCGTTTATCTCATCTTCTGGGTTTTCGATAACTGTTTCCACTTGTGTTTTGCTTTGAGCTAAATAAGATTTAATTTGTGTCCAGATTCGCACTGCAGACAAAGCAAGACTAATTACATAATTTGAATCTTGTTTTTTAGGTTCATGTGCCTCATTAGAAGTAGAAATAGAATTGATTGACTCCATGCTAGATGCAAAGCGGATTCGCTTTTCACCTTTTTCGGCAACGTCAATAACAATTTGTTTATACGTTTCTTCGGTGTCTTCGTCGCAATTTCGATCAGCTTCAAATCCACTGTTTACAGTTCCTTCGCTTAGGATTGGACTGTTTGCCCCTGTTTCTAGTGCTGGATTAGTGTAAAACGTAAGGGAAATAGGGACGATCTGACGTTCATCAGGTACTGGAGAGTCCTTGCTTCCACCACTACTTGGAACACCAGAATCAGTAGAAGAGCTTATTGAATTTCTTTCAGCCTTATCCCCAAAGTCAAAGTTTTCGAGACTGTCTCTCGGGCTTTCTGGTTCATACTCAGTGACGCTCGCTTCATAGACAGAATCGTACACGTTGCTTTTGGTGTCAGTTGTTGTGTCCTCAACTTTTGGTTTAGAAAGCATTAAAGCAAGAGGAAGCTCGACACTACTAGCACTTGAACGTTCAGAGCAGCCTCTACTAAAAATACTTTTGTCACTTTTCTCGACGTCAACAAAATATTGAGATTGATAAACCGATTTCATAATCTCTGGATTATCAATAGTTGATATAGCTGATTGGACAGCGGAATCTTTTTCCAAATGCTTCGTTGTGATCACATTATTTCTTTTCTTAGCGAACTCTTGAACAGCTTTTTTCAGTTCAAGCGCAAGTTCATCTTGCAATGACTTAACCTCCAGGTTCGAAAGACACACAGCCACTTTTCGCTTCATTTTCTTGTCTACAATCTTTCCAATATTACTTCCGTCTTTTGTTTGGCAATGTACTGGGTCATCACACTTTTCAGAAGAAACACTTAACTCGGTAGCAGCTCGCGATGAAGAGACCGAACTACTTTTTATTGAGTTGACAACGGATTGTTTGGATGGAGAATTTTTGAATGGAAAGTCTTGCGTTTCTATCAAAGCCTTTTTAATATCATTAACACTTTTAACAGTTCCATCAACATCAGCATTAACTGGGGGAGTTGAGACTGAGCTAGTTTTTCTTGAAGTAGAAATGCAACAAGAAGACAACATATTTTTGACTGAAATGTCCTGTGTTTCTGACAAAGCATCTTTGATATCACTAACACTTTTTAATAATTCAGAGTCGTCAAGAGAAGCTAAGCTTTCGGCTTCTGCAAAAGTGGAATCAATATCCCATCCAGAGCTATTATTTAGCTCCTTATATTGGTCCTCAATTGTAGGAACCTCCACAACACACGACTCTGTTGAATAAGGTAATTCGTCCATTTTCGTATCAATTTCATTTTCTGGCGTGACACTTACAGGTACTGCCTTCCAAATTCCGTCAATCAGACCTATATCCACTTCCTCTTCTGACTGGTTTGAGTTTTGTGCCAAGGTTTGTTGTAGCTCTAACGTGCTGCTCCCAAAAATTTCGCATAATTTGGCAAACAAGTCTTCGTCCTTTGACACCTTTTTAACACGCAGTCTTTGAGATTGTTCAGCATAGCTGAATTTTTTCTTTGGTTTCATTCTAGCCAATGGTCAGCCGAACTACTTTCAATTGATTACGAAAATCCGGTTCACACAATTTTCACAAAACAAACTTTCAAACTCAGGTAATTATTTAACCATAATGACAATGGCTATGGACCAGTTCAATGAACAATATCGTTTGTAAAAAAAATTCTAAATATGTTCCGTGCTATCTAAAGCTCTTAAGCGAATTATGCTTTTTAGGCTAAAACCAATCAATAGTTTACCTCCATGAAACTCGAAGAAATAACCAAATTTTATAATAAAAGTAAGCATATATCCTTTCAATGCGTCTTTATCCAAATATAATCACTTCAGATGAGCAACTAATGATTAGCCTACTAAAGGTCTACCTTTTACTGACAGGTACCGTATCTACCCGAAGTTAGATAAATATCTACCTTAAAGGGGTATAACATATGCTTCACATAACAATCCCATCACGTTTTAGTAAGGCAATTTAATTAATAGCTAATGAACACTATACGTAGTTGTGTAATAGTCACATTGCTAACATAGAGTGTTGAATATAAGTTTATAACTGAAGTCATATGGATAGCGGGTAAAAAGCTGAGTAGAACGGTTGTGGGCAGTTGTGTACTACCGCATCCAATTACTTTACATATTTTTCACTGAGCAGTGAAAACTTCGAGAAATGTGAATGGTGTACTTGCTTACTTGTTTCCCGAGGGATTTCTCAATTCGATACCTTTGCTATTGTTGACGCCCAAAGTGGGTACTTGTGTATTATTCAGAACATACTCAATAAGTTTGAAAAATGAACTGTGAGAGAAAAGAAAGGAGTTATTATATTATATTTTTTGCCAATAGGAAAGACTAAGTCAATAAAAAACGAACAGAAATTAATTAAGAAAACTTACAGAAACTCAAACAGAAGTAAAGAGCTACATTAAACCAAAAATGAGCAGAGATAAAGTCAAATAATTTTCTGAGCGCAAAAGAAACTACGACAAATCACCATCAATAAAAAAAAATGAAACCCAAAACGAACAGAAGTTACTATAAATAACTGAGTCTATCTCAAAACGAGCAAATACTAAGATCAGAAAAATAATAATTATATGCCAAAAATAACTAAACCATTTATTGAAAAAAGTGCTGCAAACATCATGCTCATTCTCACCCAAGAAACTTACTAAATTTTCTATTTAATGCTAAAAATGCAAATCAGGTGGCTTGTTGAAACTCCTGCATCTTTTGTAACTTGTTGAAAAATCAAGAAAACTTTAAGAAATGTGAATAATGTACTTGCTTATTTATTTCCTGGGGGATTTCTCAATTCGATACCATTTCTATTGTTGACGCCCAAAATGTCCTAAGTAGCAAATTTACATTTATATTAATTCATTTTATTACTTCCCAAAAAAGGCTTTTACAATTCGAAGATCTGAAACGGTCTTGAGAATGCATTATTACTTTTATCCGTTCCTCAAAAGCTTTCCAAAATAAGCGAACTAATTGCCTGTACCAGTTAGAAAATTTGATGTTTAACAAACCCCTAAGTAGAAATTTGTTCACACTTGGGGTGGTGGGGAGCTTCTTCCATAATTTCCATGTAAAGGGGCAATAATAAGGGCATATATGACTAATAGTGACCTTTAACCATCATGTATAAAACGGAGATTGCCATGCGTGGTACAAAATGCGTTATGCATGGGTGTGAAGTCCTGCTGGACTGTAAAAATATATTTAGACAAAAGGCACACATTCTGTATGTAGAGACTCACATTGAAATCCTAACCTCCCAAAAACCACAAATAGAACGTCACATCCTCCCCCTGACAACGTCATTGAAGCCGTGGGACTCCATTAAAAGTAAAGTACAGTCATAGTTGTTTCAATTTGCTTGATATTAGAATGGGTAAAAAAGCAACCCCCCCCCCCTTCAAAAAACATCAAACATGAATTTGCCTGAGAATTGTCATTTGAGAAAGGGGGGCAACAGTTTCTTCGTTATTACTAAAACGAATTGAAAGGACAATAAAGAAGATTTTTGCAGGAAATGGGACGAATTCAGGTTATATCATGCATCATGATCCTTTAGGTTTTAGCAAAGTTTCATTTCTGATACTTGGGTTTCCCTCTTGCAAATAATTATGGAGTATGAAGCAGAATTGGCAACAGTAAGGGCTCATTATTGGCAAGATTGGAAATTCTAGAAATAGATTAAAGATCTTAATTTATATCCTAATCATCAATTAAATAGATAAATTTTGAATCTTACCACATCTCATTAAGGAATTGGAATAAATTCCTTTGATTCTATAGAAAAAAAATTGAGCCGTGCTTTATTTCTATTAATTAAAAAACTTTCAACAAAAGAAGTTTTTCAATGAAAAGTTAAGAGCTTATTCAACCGAAAATTAACAGAAATAAAGTCAAATAATTTTCTAATGCAAAACTACCACAAAACTTCACCCATAAATAAACACTAAACGAACAGAAATTACAATAAATAATAGAGTCAAACTCAAAACAGAAACCAAGTCAAACTGAAAATAGAAACTGAGTTAACCGACTCAAACTTAAAGTAGAAACCGAGTCAAGCTCAGAATAAAAACTGAGTCAAGCGATTCAAACTCATATTAGAAACCGAGTCAGCCGAGTCAAACTCAAAATAGAAACTGAGTTAACAGAGTCAAACTCAAAATAGAAACCGAGTTAACCGAGTCAAACTTAAAAGAATATAAAAAACACAAACATTGTAAAACTCGTAAGTGGCAATGCACAATTGCTTGGCTTCTTTTTTAATATTAATTTAAATAAGTTGGCCCTTTCTGTGTTATAAACAAAAAAAAAACAAGTTTTTTAAATGAAAGTAAGGAGCGACATTAAAACTTACAACGAACAGAAATTACTCCGTATATGAAAGGGGCTTTTCCTCCTCAAAGCCCCACTCTTTACGCTACTAAAGTTTGACTCTTTCTCTTAACTCTACTTTTTAAAACAGTAAAAAACTTTAGCATAAACAGCGAAGCGTTGAGAAGGAAAAGCCCCTTTCATATACGGAGTAATTTCAGTTCGTTTTAAGTTTTAATGTCGCTCCTTACTTTCATTTAAAAAACTTTTTTTTATTTCTGGACGTTTTTGAATTAATGCATGTTTTGATCTTGGCTCTCCGCACATAAATAATTAAAACGAAATTTGCAGATTCATTTTTTTTTTTTTTTTGGCTAAATGGCTTTCTCATAGTTTTAATCAGAAGATTTTGAGAGAAAAAGAGCGAGGGAGGAAGCCAAGTTGCCCTCCAGTTTTTTGATTACTTAAAAAGGTAACTATAGCTTTTAATTTTTTACGAACTTTTCATAAGTAAAAAATATACGTAACTTACGAATTAACTTACGTAGCAAACTTCTATATTCGTATGTTTATATTGCGTGTATGAGGGGGCTCACCCCTCGTCGATACCTTGCTCTTTACACTAAAGCTTAAATTTTGTACCAATTCCTTAAGAATTACCCCTGAATCACAAAGGCCGTAGAATAAATAGTTGAAATTACTAAAAATCCTTTAGCGGAAAGAGTGAGGTATTACGAAGAGGTAAACCCATCATATGCATAATCATTTTTTGTCCTCATTTTCAGTAGAAAAAACTTTTCATATTTATTTTTTCATTGTTTTTTTAAATAATGCTAGGAAATCATGCTGATTTCTGAAAAGAAATGGAAGAGACTTCACTGAAAGTCTCTTCCCCCATGATAAGTTCCTCCATGGAAAGATCCTCCCAAGTAACCACACCCAAACCAAAAAGTCCCCCTGAAAACGTTTGTACACTTCCCAGTAACCATTACTATATGTAAGCACAGGTCAAAGTTTGCAACTTGCAGCCCCTCCCACGGGGACTGCGGGGAAGTAAGTCGTCCTCAAAGACATAGTTATTAGGCTTTTCGACTATGGTGAATAAAAGGGCAATCTCAGAATTTTGATCCGGTGACTTAGGGGAAAAATGAGCTTGGGAGGGGGCCAAGGTGCACTCCAATTTTTTTGATCACGTAAAAAGGGCACTAGAACTTTTCATTTTCGCTAGAAAGAGCCCTTTTGCGACATTCTAGGACCACTGAGTCGATGCGATCACCCCTGGGGAAAAAAACAAACAAATAAACACGCATCCGTGATTTGTCTTCTGGCAAAAAATGCGAAATTCCACATTTTTGTAGATAGTAGCTTGAAAATTCTACAATAAGGTTCTCTGATACGCTGAATCTTATGGTGTGATTTTCGTTTCCCCCTATTTTCTAAAATGAGGCAAATTTTCTCAGGGTCGTAACTTTTGATGGGTGAGACTAATCTATATGAAACTTATACATTTAAAATCAACATTAAAATGCGATTCTTTTGATGTAACTATTGGTATCAAAATTACATTTTTTAGAGTTTCGGTTACTATTGAGCCGGGTCGCTCCTTACTACAGTTCGTTACCACGAACTGTTTGACTAGAGCCGAGATTTTTGTTAGAGGGTGGGGGGAGCTATATACAATTCCTTTGAAGTACAGGGGACATCAAAATCATATTTTTGTGCCCGCTTGACCTATCTTTGGTCCATTTATACCAATAATTTTCTTTTGGTTGTCTCAAAATTACGAGATTTCTATGCGAACCATATTTTTGTCAATGTTGCCATGTTAAACCGTGGAGATAAATAACAAACTAATTGGCTAAATTTGACAATTCATTTCATCCGTAAAAATTTAAACACTAACGATCTATTAATTTCCAAAGTAAATTAAACTTTTTTTTGCTGACTTCCCCTCACATTTAAATTATGTGGTTGTGTAAAATCAGATTGCGTTTTCACCATCCTTGGCGCTTTAATATCTTCTTTGATAAGGTTCATAAATACTTAAATGAAACTTTCGGGTTGACACTTGCACCCTTCTGCACCCTAGTTAAACCATGCTCTAATTGTGCCATACAAATAGTAATTCCTTAAAACGCTAATTTGCATGCAATATCAGGATTCAATGCTTTTATGAGATTAGAAAACACTTGACGTATTATAAAAGAGTGCAACAGAGCTTTAAATCAAACAAAGCAATGTTTTGTTGACACAAAGTTCTACTTAAATAAAATGTGATTGATAAAGACTACAATTACCTGACATTGTGATGGCTGTCATGAGAAAATAAATTATTTAATAGAGCATAACAAAATTATTCCAATGCTATGAATAGAAATAAGATTTTATTGCTTTTACTCGTTA
The DNA here is from genome assembly GCF_032884065.1 of Artemia franciscana. NCBI lineage: Eukaryota > Metazoa > Arthropoda > Branchiopoda > Anostraca > Artemiidae > Artemia > Artemia franciscana. The sequence continues at coordinate 2,749,969 of NC_088875.1, read as the reverse complement.
GTTGTTTGATTTCTTATGATTTTTAGTTGCTTCAATTTTGCGATGAATTATTATTCGTTATTTACCAATAACGTTATTGGAAAATGACGATATTTGTTATTACGACAACGTTATTCGTTATTTAACGTTGACGTTAATTATTATAGTTATTCGTTACTTGATGCTGAATCGGTGCTCAGTGTTATTTACGTATACACGAGAAACAAAAGGCTCATTTACAATAAGTGAATTGGCCTAAATATCAAGCTAAATATCAAGATTTAGCTAGCGTTGATTTGAGCCAATCACACTTTCCGAAGAACTATTTGACTGGCTAATGCTGATTAGAAATTCTACCAAAATCTTTATTGACTTAGATTAGTCGTATGTAAATTTCAGTATTAGTGAAATCTCATTCTGAATGGTCCTAAGGAAATCATTCTCTTCAGCGCGTTGTAGTTGCAGCCAGTGTTCTACGTCAAATTTGACCCAGCTTATTTGGGGAGTGGAAGTATAATTATCAAAAACTTTTTCTTTTATTAAATAGTGAAAAAGTTTTGTCTTTCAAATACTGACGAAGACCACATTTATTCTCCGTAATGTAAAATTTGAGACTATAATGAGTAGTTTTCTAAAAACAAAATATAACATACAGCCTAAGCGAATATTTCGGCTATATGAAAAGAAATAGAGAAGAAACTAAAGAAACCATAACAAGGAAAAAGCTAAAGAAACTATTATAGAAAAGAAACTAAAGAAATTATAATAGAAAAGAAACAACTCACCCAAAATCCTACCGATAAAATACTGATTAAAGTAAAAGCAAAAATAAATGAATTAAATATGTAAAATGCAAGACTGTCAGAATTCGTATTTTTTTTAGTGGTTTTAGGTTGATCAATATTTTATTGCAAGGTTTATGAGTGAGTTAGTTTCTATTCTTGTTTTACATTATATTTTGCTGATTGTAGTTCGTTATTAGTCCTATAGCCAAAATATTCACTTATGCTCTACATTAGATTTTATTCATTGTCTTCTGAAGATTTATCATTATCTTCTTATTTCTTGTAGGGGGTCTACTTAACTAAGTAAATAGCTAAGTACAGAAAATTAAAAAAGAGTATTCATGGCTGGTTTTGACTTAAGCGGTTTTAAAATCCTCTGTTTTAATAAATGCTTGGAACTGTTGGTGTTTGCTAATGCTCTTGAGCATGAAAAGCATAATGGCCAGATGGGGCGCATTCGCGCCTCTTTTATGCTTTTTTGGGGCTGTTGCGCATTAAATTTTTCGAATCGTTACAGTTTTGATGGAGAAAATCGCTCATTTCAGTTATGGTCGGAACCCCAGGAAAATGTTGTGCCTTATTTGCATAATTTGCGTTACATTCTCCCATTGCACGGCTGATTAATGCTACGTCGACAAAGGGGATGCAGAGGTAAAACTGTCATTAGGCAAATAGACCATGCATCCAAAGCAAACTACTGTTATGCTTCAAGTCCGTTATTAGATAAGTTTTACGATGAGATGTTCCGCTTTAAATTGGATGTGTTGGGTGATAATTTGATTGAACGATATGTCGATGTTTTCACTTTCTATATTTGATATAATTATTTTGATATCTCCAATCATTTTTTTTTTTTGCTTAAATTAATCAACTCTTCGCTTTGTCCAAGTTCAATAAAAGAAAATTGCAATTAAAGAGTATTTTGCACAATTTTTTCAAAACATTGAATAATATAAAAACAAGCTTCGACGACATGAATGCTTACCATAAAAGTCAGGATTTGAAATTACACGGGCTAAGCCTCAGGATAAAAAAATATAAACTACTGGCTATTTATAGGTATTCAAAATCAGCGGCATTTCAATATTTTCTCCTGAGAATCACTTGTGCCTTTTCGTGATTAAACAAAAAAAAAAAAACAGATTTTTTCAACTGAAAGTAAGGATGAAAAAGTAAAATTTAAAGAAAATTTAATTTTTAAAAGTAAAATTTAAAGTAAGGATAAAAACGAACATAAATTATTAAGATAGGGGGAGGACATCCCATCCACAATACCTCGCTCTTCACGCTAACGTTATTTAGAATGTTCAAAAAGGTATCTTGTTCTAATTTAACTAACCTTGTGTTTCACTTTTTGTTCGTAAAGGATTGGGATATAAAGTCATACTTTAGCGAAAAGAGTGAAGTATTGAAGAGGGGGCGTCCCCAACAACCCATCACTGAAAATTCCCCCAGAGAAAATTCGCCCCCAAATATGTCTGTTTACTTCCCAATAACAAATGCTGTGTCTAAGCAATAGGCAATACGCTTCTATTTTTCGAATTAAATGAAAAAGCAAGATTTTTAACTAAAAGCAAGGAACAACACTAAAACTTAAAACGAACAGAAATTATTATGTATATGAAAGGTGCTTTTCCCTCCTCAACGCCTCGCTCTTTACACTAAAGTTTGACTCATTGTCACAACTACTTTTTAAAACAATTAAAAACTTTATCGCAAAGAATGAGGCGTTGAGGAGGGGACAGTCCTTTTTCATATACGAAATAATTTCTGTTCGTTATAAGTTTTAATATTACTCCTTACTTTCAATTTAAAAACTTGTTTCTTTTATTTAATTTCTGGCCGTTTTTCAACTAATGCAGGTTCGAATTTGGCTCACCGTACATGAAAAATAAAAACAAAATAAGCAAATTCATTTTGGAAGATTTATTCCTTATATGAAGGGTTGTCCCCTCCTCATTAATTTACTCTTTACGCTAAAGCTGTTAGCACTTTTAAAAAAGCTTCCTATTCTAATTAAAAAGTTCAATGTCTCAGTAAACGCTAAAAAAAAAAAAAATGGGACAAACAGTGAAACTCTAGCGTAAAGATTAAGTTAAGGAGGGGACACCTTTCATATATGGAGGGGACGACCCTCCCCCTCACGGAAATCTCCCTAGGTGAAATTTCCCCCTGCGTAAAGTAAACCTTCCCCCCTCAATTTCTCTCCTGACAGCTTCATCCTCGCTGAGAATCCTCCTCCGTGTAAAATTGCTTGCGGACAATTTAGCCAGAAAAGTTCTCCTTAGCATCCTTTCGTTTGAATAAGACTTTAATCTCTAATCAGTTTTTCGATCATTCTAGAGATGCCCCATTCCGTGGAAATTGTTTTTCAGAAATCAAAACACGTGGAAAATAGCCCCCGGATAATTCCGCCGGAACATATCCACATGAAAAATTGGCAGAAACCGTGATACTTCCGGGCCGGCACTGATGTTTTCAATAATTTAGTATTTGTTATTAAGATATTTATAATATTCAATGCCCCTACTACTGCTACTACTACTACTACCACTACTAATAACAAATCATCGCAGCCCCGCACTGCCTGAGGTCAGCACAGCTACGCACGCTCCTCCTCCGTCCCAACCTATACAAATACCAAAAACAAGAAGAACAATAGGGAATTTCTCAAGACAGTGGGAAACAGATTAGAATAAATATTTCGACCCTATGTCCAAGGGCCGTCTTCAGCAATACAAAAATATATAAGAAGAAAAAACTTACAACAGGTTAAAATCAATAAAACAGAAATGAAAAATTTTTCAAAACAGTCCCAGCATCCTTACCTCAGTAAAGTTCAACCAGGACTGATAAATGAATTGTGATGAAACGAAGCAATTCATTGAAATGAAAGAAGATGATTTAAAAAGACGGACTCCGAGATAAGCTAGGACGATGAAAGGGTACAAGCATACCCTTCGTCCTCAACGTCGGACGAAAGGGGCTTTTCGTCCTCAACGCCTCGCTCTTTACGCTAAAGTTTTATAAATTTTTAAGAAGTCGAGTTAAGAGAAAGAGTCAAACTTTAGCGTAAAGAGCGAGGCGTTGAAGACGAAAAGCCCCTTTCATATACGGAGTAATTTCTGTTCGTTTTAAGTTTTAATGTCGCTCCTTACTTTCATTTAAAAAAACTTGTTTTTTTTTGTTTAATTGTCTGTAAGAACCGCCCACACGCGCAGTGCCGTAGTGGGCTAAAATTTCCATACCAGTAGGCATCTGAATGTGATATTTTTATAGTAGAAGGAGAAACATTTAATTGCCAGAAGGTATTGAACACAATTAATATGCATTTAGTGTTTAATATACTATAAGGAGGCTAACAGCTTAATTCCAACTGAAAAAAAAAATTGAAAAAGTAAATTGTTTTGTGTAAAAAATAAAACTGAATAAGTGAAATTTGAATAGCGTAAAATGTATTTTCGTTTCAATGCTATAATAAATGGAAAAGAGAATGTTTTAATATAATTCGCTTTCAGTGAAGCACCAATGACGCAGTAGGCTTTAGATTTTTTAAAGTTAGGAAAGGAGGCAGTAGCTAAATTCTTGTTTGTAGTGGAGCTGAACTTGTCATGAATGGTCTTGGGAAGAAATAAGGTAAACTAAATATTTGATATATAGTGACATCAACTGCTGAAAAGCCCATCAGTCCAGTTTTCCCCCTGCTTAAATTTAGTTTCTTCCAAAATCTTGTCAAAACTAAGATAAACCTGCATAATTCAATCATCAACAGAAACAGATCATCTTTTTTAAGTACATATTTACCTTTATAGTACTATAAAGTACCTTTATACAACTTTTATAGTACTATAAAGTACCTTTATACAACTTTTATAGTACTAAAAAGTACCTTTATGGTATCACCTGACTTATTTTTTAGTTTGTACTGTCATTTTCACTTGACTTGAGAAAATTGGCTTCAACTTTGCCCCCCCCCCCAGGATTTTGACGAAATTACACCACTGACTTAAAGTGTAGTGGTAGCAAAGAAATGATATTACTTTAGTTAGTACAATAACAAACGTTTTGTAATTGGGTATAGGCAAAGAACTTGTTTCAAAAATTTGATTGAAGACCAATCAAATTAATTTGATTGGTCTAGAAAATTCTTTTTTTGTTGCTCCATAGAATTGATTAGCTATAGAGTTCTTGCTACTGAGGAGAAAAAATAACTAAATTTCCTCAGTATTTTTAACGAATAAGCTACAATAAAAACTAGGCTATAAAATGAATATATTTAAAGTTAAGAAATTGAAATATGGGGAAGTTTGAGAGACCCTTATGTCCGCCAAAAGAAAAAAGGGAGATCTCCAAGTGGCTCTGATGCTAGTGCAAACTTAAAGCCAGATGAACAAAAGCTTATACAAAGAATGAGCTTCCCTTCTGAACATATAACTGAAAGGAACTGTAAGAGAACAGAGAACGCTGTTCAAGATAAGAATATCTCAGGGGAAATTTATTCAGAGCGTGCAGGGAGTGTCTCTAGTGGGAATCCCTTGGACTATGCAACAAGTATTTTGGCCAATTTTCCTGATCAAGATGTTTCACATGCTGGACCAAATAACGGGTTTTCGCAAAGACTACCAGTCTTATCGCAGCTACACAATTCGACATTATAGACACAGAAACTAACAAATACTTTAAGCAAATTATCCAGAAAATTTTTTTGGGGGGGAATGCGAATTTCCAACTAAGCAATGTTTCAATCATGTAGGCTTTAAGCAAAAGTGACATTGCTAGAGTAAAAGAATTGCCTAAGTAATGTGTGTAAATCTGCACAGCTCTATTAGTTCTCTATTAGTTCCGCATAGACTCTATCAGTCTATCAGATGAGGTGAATGATGCTGTTTTTTTACACCTAGTGAAGAAATTATTATCAACAATTAGATATCCCAAGTTCCCAAGTTTCTAATAGGCAACAAACATAAGCATCAACAAGCCAAAATCAAACTTTAAAAGAAGAAAAACTGGGCCTAGAGATCAAACAGACCTGAAAGAAGTTCTTGCTGAATATTCTAAACAGCGCGCAAATGAAAAAAAAAATAAGCCAGGTGATGATCAGCATGATCCAGAGTGGTACCGTCTACAATCACTTTTACATCATCTACATAAAGTACCCATATGGCTCAAAGCTAGAGTGGCTGACAGAGGTCATGAAGGCAATTAAAAAATTAACTTAATCTTTCAGTGTATTTTTAGTTATATAGACGAATTTAATAAAGCTTTTTCTTTTATCTCTTTAAGGTAAGCATTAAATTATATGAAAAAAAAAATGGCTAGTAGGTCTAAAAATTAACGAATATTCCAGCATATAAATAATAAACAATAATAATATTGGTACCAGAGTAAAAACATGATAGGAGAAAGTAGTTTATGTATTTTCATGGCTTTGTTTTGAAATGTAGTAATTTGTTTTAGATTTTCTTTGAAAAGAATAATCTAATAGCTATAATTAAGTATCTTAATTCTATCGGAGATGGTGAAAAACAAGATAAAGAGACGCATTTTAACATAAAGTAAACACAAATGTGTAAAAAAGCCTGCCATGAAACTATAACTAAAAAGAAAACAGTCCAAAATTTAGAAACTGCCACGCAGTGTCCTTTCCCTTTGCCAGTGTTCACTTCCAAAAGATTAACGTTGGATTGGGATAACCACAGGGATGACTAAAGCGTCAGCCACAGCCCATAGTAACCAAAGATTAAGACGAACCTTTCGGTTCGTCTTAAAAGTAAATAGGTAAAAAAACAAGTTTTTTCAAATTTAATATCTGAATGTTTTGATTTAATACTGGTTTTGAATTTTGCTCACCATACATGAATAATTAAAAGGAAATATGCATATTCATTTTACTTTTTTAAACTACAAATAGCCTTATAATAACCCAAGTTTGATTTTTGTTTTAGTTGTTCAAGAATGACTCCTGAATCACAAAGACTTTTTAATTAGAATAATAACGTCCTTTAAAAGTGAAAAAATATACTTTAACGTAAGAGCAAGCTACTGAGGCGAAGCAGCCCATCTCATATAAGTAATTAAATAAAAAAAAAACAAGTTTTTTTAACTGAAAGTAAGGAGCAACATTAAAACTTTAAACGAACAGAAATTACTTCGTATATGAAAGAGGCTGCTTCCTCATCAACGCCCCGCTCTTCACGCTAAAGTTTGACTCTGTCTCTCAATTCTTCTTTTTAAAACAGTAAAAAACTTTAGCGTAAAGAGTGGGGCGTTGGTGAGGAAGCAGCCTCTTTCATATACGAAGTAATTTCTGTTCGTTTTAAGTTTTAATGTCGATCCTTACTTTCAGTTAAAAAAACTTGTTTTTTTTATTTAATTTCTGAACGTTTTTGAATCAATGCATGTTTTGATTTTGGCTCTCCGCAGAGGAATAATTAAAACGAAATTTGCATTATTTTTTTTTGGCTAAATGGCTTTCTCATAATTTTGATCGAATGATTTTGAGAAAAAAAGAGCGGGGGAGGAAGCCTAGTTGCCCTCCGATTTTTTGGTCAATTAAAAAGGCAACTAGAACATTTAATTTTGTACGAATATTTTTATTAGTAAAAGACTTACGTAACTTATAAATTAGCTTACGTAAAGAACTTTTGTATTCTCATATTTTTATTACATATATAAGGGGGTTCGCCCCATTGTCAGATCCTCGCTCTTACACTAAAGCTTAAATTTTGTCCCAATTCATTAAGAATGAACCCAGAATCACAAAAGCCGTAGAATAAATAGTTAAAATTACTAAAAATACTTTAACGTAAAGAGCGAGGTATTAGGAGGAGGTGAGCCCCTCAAATGGGTAATAATTTCTGTTTTTTTTAAGTTTTAATGCCGTTCCTTACTTCCAGCTGAAAGAACTTTTTCATATTTATTTTTTCATTGTGTTTTTAAATAATGCTAGTAAATCTTGCGCTCCCTTCATGGAGATTTCCTTCCCCCATGACAAACTATCGATGGAAAGTTTCCCCAGCATATCCCCCTCTTCTCAACCCCTCCCCCAACCAAAAAAATCCTCCTGAAAACGCCTGTACACTTCCCAATAACCATTACTATATGTAAGCATTGGTCAAAGTTTGTAACTTGTTGCCCCTCCCATGGGGACTGTGGGGGAGTAATTCGTCCCCAAAGACATATTTATAAGGTTTTTCGACTACTCTGAACAAAATGGCTATCTCAGAATTTTGATCCGTTGACTTTGGTAAAATAATTAGCGTGGGAGGGGGCCTAGGTGCCCTCCAATATTTTTGGTCACTTAAAAAGGGCACTAGAACTTTTCCGTTCCGCTAGAATGAGCCCTCTTGCGACATTCTAGGACAACTGGGTCGATACGATTACCCCTGGGAAAAAAAAAACAAATAAACACGCATCCGTGATCTGCCTTCTGGCAAAAAATACAAAATTCCACATTTTTGTAGATAGGAGCTTGAAACTTCTACAGTAGGGTTCTCTGATACGCTGAATTTGATGGTGTGATTTTCGTTAAGATTCTATGACTTCTAGGGGGCGTTTCCCCCTATTTTCTAAAATAACGCAAATTTTCCCAGGCTCGTAACTTTTGATGGGAAAGACTAAACTTGATGAAACTTATATATTTAAAATCAGCATTAAAATGCGATTCTTTTGATGTAGGTATTGGTATCAACATTCCATTTTTTAGAGTTTCGGTTACTATTGAGCCAGGTCGCTCCTTACTACAACAGTTCGTTACCACGAACTGTTTGATATTTTCTCTTCGTTTTAAGTTTTAATGTTTCTTCTTACTTTCAGTTGAAAACTTGTTTTTATTTGATTGCTGGTCGTTTTTAAATTATGTCAGGAAATCCAGTCCCCCTTCATTGAAAATTGTCTTCCCCCACGAGAAATTTCTCCATGGAAAGATTCTCCCGGTTAAAAACTAGCGATATTTGCGGAACTAATTTTGTAAGGCATAGTAACAAAACGGCCAAAGAGGCGAAACTATTAAATAGAAAGTCACAAGTTGAGGAATTCTCAAATGACTGAAATAACTGAAAGAAAAGATCTTTAAAAGATACAGGTAATAATTCATGTTCGTTTTAAGTTTTAATGTTATTCCTTACTTTCAGTTGGAAAAACTTGGCTTTTTTTTATTATCTAATAACAACCACAGTAACTTCGGTTTATTATTACATAAAAATCATAGTTATGAAAATGCTTAAGGTAAAATTAGATGCTGAGATTGATAAAAAAAACACAAAACAAATTATTGCTTATATCGGCCATTATTTACAAAATTCAAACTTTAGTATAAAGAGCGAGATAATAACGAGGGGGCAAATTTCCTTATATACAATATGAGGGGGGTTCACCCCCTCGTCAATACCTCGCTCTTTACGCTAAAGTTCGAAGTTTGTTCCAATGCCTTAAAAATGAACCCCGAATCGCAAAAGCTGTTTAAACAGAATAAATAGCACTTTTAGAATTACTAAAAATACTTTAGCGTAAACAGCGAGGAACTGACAAGGGGACGAAACCCCTCATATAAGTAATAATTTATATTCGTTTTAAGTTTTAATGTTACTCCTTGCTTTCAGTTGAAAAAACTTGTTTATTTTTAATTTAAGTTTTCTGATCGTTTTTTAAATGATGTTGGGATATCCAGCGCCCTCTTCATAGAAACTATCTTCCCCATGAAAAATTCACTCATGGAAAGATCCACCCACGTAACCTATTCCACCGACCACCCCCCCCCACCAAAAAAGTCTCCCTGAAAACGTCTGTATACTTACCAATAACCAACACTATGTGTAAACAATGGCAAAAGCTCATAACTTGCAGCCCTTCCCCCAGGGACTATGGGGGATTAAGTCGTTCTCAAAGACAGAGTTATTAGATATTTCGACAATGGTGGACAAAATGGCCCTCTAAAAATTTTTACCTGGTGACTTTGGGAAAAAATAAGCATGTGAGGGGGCCTAGCTGCCCTTCAATTTGTTTTATTCACTCAAAATGGGCACTAGAACTTTTTATTTACGTTAGAATAAGCCCTCTCGTGATATTCTATGACCACTGGTTTGATACGATCACCCCTGGGAAAAAAACAACAACAACAAAACAAATAAACACGCATCCGTGATAATTCTTCTGGCAAAAAGTACGAAATTCCACATCTTTGAAGATAGGAGCTTGAAACCTCTACAGTAGGGTTCTCTGATACGCTGAATCTGATGGTGTGATTTTCATTTAGTATGACTTAGGGGTGTTTGCCTTTTTTTCGAAAATAAGGCAATTTTTTTCAGGATCTTAACTTCTGACGGGTAGGACTAAACTTGATGAAACGTATATATTTAAAATCAACATAAAAATCTAATTCTTTTGATCCATCAATTGGTGTCAAAATTCTGTTTTTTAGTGTTTCGGTAACTTTTGAGCCGGGTCACTCCTTTCAAATAGTTCGTTACCACGAACTGTTTGAAGCTTAATAGAATTGAATAGAATTTATTTATAACCCGTTATAATACACATGAAAAACGGAGTATAATGTGAATAAAAGAAAAGAGGAGAAAGAAAATGACCTAAAAAACTAAACAACACTTCACCTTACTTAAAAACAATTGAAACATACAAAAGCATAAGCAAAACATTCATTGAATCAAACTAGCGCTCCATGGGTGCCGACCAATTCTACTATTATAAGCTTCTATGCTTTTTCTGATAGAAGCATTCGGGTCCATGATGCCGTATCTTTTAATGACCCAGGAGTTGCTTGACCATGGTGGAAGGGCAAGCAGGTATTTGGCATACCGGAAATAGATTCGCCGAAGCTCCTTCATCTCGGTTATCGTAAACATACGCCAAAAAGGTGCAAGGTATAAGAAATTCGGGGGTGCAGAAGCATTGTAAAGTTTAGCTAGCAGTTTGCGGTTGAGTCGAAGTTTGTTTGCTACCAAGCTTCCGTATGCAGTTGCTGTTCGACATTCTAAATGAAGGATCAAGAGCCTTCTAGTTGCTTTAAGGGTGTCACCGATAGGAAGCCCTAAATATTTCATTTGTGATTTTGAGGAAACTGGCGCGCCGTCGAGATTAATTGTAAATCCTGCTCGAGTTTCACCCCAGTTGAACAGAACCACGTCCGATTTTTATCTATTGAATGTAAGGTTAATCTTAGCATATTCTTTACTTAAAATAACAAAATTTCTTTCGAACGACTGCACTGTCTGACTGGGGTTAAAAATATCATCTGCATAAGCGATAAGTGACAGATCAATCCTTATTAAAATACACGAAGGAACTGCGCTGGATTGGGCGTTCAGGATACAGTTATTGAAGGCAACTGGAGAGGTAAGGGCACCCTGCCTGACGCCTCGACAGACTGGAATAACGAAACGTGTTATGGTTAGGTGTGATTTAACAAAATCTGAAACCCCTCGAAAACGGCGTCAGATCAAAACGAATAGTTTGGTATTGGAATCAGTATGTTCAAAAACCTAGAAAAAGGAAATTATACCCCCCTCCCCTCTCGAATAACAAGAAAAATCACTTTCTTCATGGATAGCGCTCAAAATTACCTTTGCAGTGTTGAAGGAAGATTCCGAATGTGAAGGAACTAAACGTAAGACCTGTAGCATGAAACGTAACAACCTTAGGACTGAACGTAACATAGTCTTACGTAATTCAGTGTGAAGATACCTTTAAAGCCGCCGTTTGATAAAGCCCTATAAGCAAAACTATTAAAAGCACGCTTCACAATATCTGATGAACATGATTCATTGCTTGTGTTTTTTTTATTAGTCATAGGTATACTGGCATAAAAAGTACTTAAATTAAATTCACATTGGTACCTCTATTAGACTTACGTTATAAAAACAAATCTTCTATTCCCAAAAGACAAGAAGAGAAAGCATGTGTATTTCCTCCATTTTTGCTATTGAAAACTAAAACTATTTAGTCAGAAGAAAGAATGTTTTATGTTCAATTTTACTTCCATAGTTTCACTTTTTTATGGTGTTAGAGGAGATGGTTACCTATAGGGGGTGGGTATTTTCAATACTCAGAGTTATATTTTTATGTTATAGTTATATAGTGAAATGCATCAACTAGTAAAATATAATTTGTTTACTCTTTTGGTGGCATTTACCTTGGCTATTATTTGATTTAAAAAAAGATATTTCCTTATGAAAGAAAAAGCGACATTAAAGGGGAAAATATTTCATAATAAAATCCAAATAAAGGGTATGTGTCGCAATCAACACCCCAGTCTTATGGCTAGGATTTGACTGCATTGCACCATGTCTACCTAGCTAGTAATTTCCAATGTGGGATGTACCAATTGTCTGTTAAGACATGTGTTCTGAAAATTCTACTGTTTAAGGCAAATGTAAACGTATATGCCCTTCCCATTCAAGTGTGCTGTGGGAAAGAAAATCTGAATTTCTAGACACTTCTCTTTCCATTCATCAATAAAATTTGTTTTTATTATTTATTTTTTTTATATGGAAACTGCGACAAAGAATTTTGAAAAGCAGGCCACACAGAGTGCATTATATTAAATACCAAACCTAGCCAAACCTAACATAACCCCTAGCAACCACTATATTTTAAATATTTAGTAAAAACTAGCTGTTGGGGTGGCGCCCCACCTGTGAATTTGTCCCACCTGTGAATAGAGATAGATATAAATATATGTTTTTAACTACGTAAAACATGCGAATATACAACATTCTTGGCTGTCCCATTGTCTGTGCATATAAATAGATTGTCAGGTTTACTGACTCTTGAACATACAACATATAATTGTCCATGGGAAAAACAATCCGTATTCAGATCTATACCTCATTATTCTAATCGTGTCCCTCTGTCCCGGTCGTCATTTATATTTCCTGTGTCCCGGTCGTCATTTGTGTCCCGGTGTCCCAGTTTGTAATTTCTCTTTGAGTGTCCCGGTCGTCATTTGTATTCCCTATGTCCCGGTGTCCCGGTCGTCATTTGTGTCCCGGTGTCCCGGTCTTTAATTTCTATTCGAGCAGTCCCTGTGTCCCGGTCGTCATTTATATATCCCTCCTGTGCCCCTGGCGTCCCCGTTGTAGTTGTGTCCCTGTGTCCCGGTCGTCATTTATATTCCGTGTCCCGGTCGTGATTTGTGTCCGGGTGTCCCAGTCTGTAATATGTCAGTCGACACACAAACATGACGTCACTCGACACACACACACACACACAGACAACTTATTTATATATATATAGATAGATAGATATACATACATCACAGTTCTCTCACTCAATAATAAGCAAATCATAACCGAACCAGGAAGGAAAGCCGATTTCTATGAAGTTTTACATAGCAATAATTATTGAGTGCTTTGTGTTTAACAGACTAGTACCTGTTGACATAGCTCTATATCGGTACCTGGAGAAATCTGTTGGGATAACCCGGGAAACGACGGATGACTTGTCACCAACGTCACATTGCACTCCCGGCCGAAAGCAGCAAATCAGAAGATCGGTACTTGTGCTACGCAGACCAATCGTCAGCATGTGAAGAAGTTTTTCTTTGTTGCACAAAATACAAGATGTTTTGCATTTTTGTAGTCCGAGACTTAAAAGTTCTCGAGAGGAGATTTGGAGGATTATAGTTTTGGCAGTGCAATCACCACATTTGGATCACTTTTGGAGGGTGTTTCCCTTTTTCATGAAATTATTAGGCTTTACTTATGCTATGAACTACTGAAGGATATATTTAAACTTCAAAATTTAGCACATCACCATTAAATGTAGATACCTCTGACGTATACGTTATTTCTTAGAGTCTAGGTAGTATTCCATAGGTCCAGTGGCGTAGTTTCGTCAAAGTCCTGGGAAGGAGGTCAAAGTTGGAGCCTGTTTTCCCCAAGTCAAGTGAAAATGACAGTGAAAACTGAAAAACGAGCCATATAGCACCATAAAGGCAAAGATATACTGAAGAATACTAACCTGTTTCTGTGGATACTTGAATTATGTAGGGTTATCTTAGTTCTGACAAGATTTTTTAAAGGCACTAAATTTCAGATGGGGGAGGGAAGCAAACTTGGTTCTGAGGGCATTCCGCCCCCCCCTCCTGCCTTATAAGAAATTACGACTCTCCATAGTTTCTTTTTCAAAATCCTTGACAGTGTAAGGAGTTTATCTGTAACTATGTCCTGCATTCATATTGTAACCTTGTCCCAGGATTGAGCACCAAAAAGATCATGAAATAAATAGAAAATTGTTGTTTATTTCGTGACAACGTGCCACAGGATTGTGCATTGCGATATTATAGCCTCGTCCCAGGATAGAGCATCGAAGCATATATGAAATAAGTAGAAAGTAGATATTTATTTCACGACCTTGTGCCATTTTATTGAACTGACTGGCTAGATAACCTCGTCCAAGGACTGAGCATCAAAACATTCATGAAATAAATAGAATGTAGACATTTATATCGTGACCTTCTGCCAAAGGATTGAGCATCGAAACAATTATGAAATAAATAGAAAGTGGATATTATTTCATGACCTCGTGCCACAGTCAATAAGTGAAGCACTATTTATTATATAGGTCGTCATACCCCCTACTTAAGACCGAATCATAACATATGGATCTTGAATTGTCTATACAGGAAACAGCTGAAGATACTTCTTAATAGACTTTAAGACCCTACAATTATCAGACAAGGAAATGTATTGGTTCCAGTAGCTTGGAAGTGAAAGTCTTTGGCGGGGATTAATTACCAAGACAAGTTTATTTACTGGAGTTATAAGACAGGTGTAATTTGGAACAATGTATTTACTAAATTATACAGCATGCAGAAAACTGCTTGTCGCAAAAAATCCATTAATAAATATAACACTAAAATAAGCAGACAAGGAATAATAATAAATGTATGATAAATAGCACGTATTATGGCACAAGCTTAAGTAAAAAGTATTTGAGCTGAAAACAAAGAAAACTAAAATTTGTCACTAAGAATTAAAGAGTAAACACCATCTAGTATTTCCACAAAAAGTTATAAAGCTATTTAGAAAAATATTACCAAAGCATTTTCATTATCTCATTTTCAATTTTTTTTTCAAATTGGCCGAAACTAAAACAATCACTTTTCCGAAAAAAGTATAATAATTCGTTGCACTCCCAAACATATACTCAATAATAATTGAGTAGATATTTTTACTGGCCTTTTCTCTGCATGCTACCTAACCCTACTTATTATTAAATAAAAAACAACAGTTTTCTAAACTGAAAGTAAGGAGCGATGTTATAACTTAAAACGAACAGAAATTATTCGGTATATGAAAGGGGTTCTCCACTCTTCAACGCCCCGCTCTTTACGCTAAAGTGTTTTATTGTTTAAAAAAGTAGAACTGTGACAAAGAGTCAAACTTTAGCGGAAAGAGTGGGGCATTGAGGAGGGGACAGCCCCTTTCATATACGGAATAATTTCTGTGCGTTTTAAGTTTTAATATCACTTCTTACTTTCAATTAAAAAAAAACTTGTTTTTTTATTTAATTTCTGAACGTTTTTCAATTAATGCACGTTTTGATTTTGACTCATCGTACATGAATATTTAAAACAAAATTTCAATAGTAATTTTTGCTTTTTTTGGCTTAACGGCTTTCTCAAAGTTTTTATCGGACGATTTTGAGAAAAAAGGCGGAGATGGGGGCCTAGTTGCCCTCCAATTGTTTTGGTTACTTACAAAGGCAATTAGAACTTTTAATTTTATTTACTAATGTTTTTGTTAATAATAAATATACGTAACTTACGAATTAACTAACGTAGCGAACTACTATATTCCTATATTCTTATTACGTGTATTGACGCCCCCTCGTCAATACCTTGCTCTTTACGCTAAATTTCAAATTTTTTTACAATTCCTTAAGAATGATCCCTGAATCACAAAGGCTGTTTAATTAGAATAGATAGCTCGCTTGAAATTACTAAAAATACTTTAGCGTAAAGAGCGAGGTATTGAGGAGAGGACGAGACCCTTTAAATATGTAATAATTTCTGTTCGTTTTAAGTTTTGATGCTGCTCCTTACTTTCAGTTGAAAAAACTTTCAAATGAATAATGAAAGTAAATATTAATATTAATTTTAACATATTAATTTAATTTTTTTTTTTTTTGGCTAAATGGCTAAATTTTGATCGGACAATTTGAAGAAAAATGGTTGGGAGAGGAGGCTTACTTGCCCTCTAATTTTTTTGGTCAAACAGTTCGTGGTAACGAACTGTAGTAAGGAGCAAAATATATCAAAGATTGGTATCAAAATAGATTTTTGATACCAATAGCTACATCAAAAGAATCACATCTTAATGCTGATTTTAAATATATAAGTTTCATTTACAAGTTTATTCTTACCCATCAAAAATTACGAGCAAGAGAAAATTTGCCTTATTTTAGAAAATAGGGGGAAACACCCCCTAATAGTCATAGAATCTTAACAAAAACCGCACCATCAGATTCAACGTATGAGGGAACCCTATTGTAGAAGTTTCAAGCTCCTATCTACAAAAATGTGGAAATTTGTATTTTTTGCCAGAAGGCAGATCACGGATGCGTGTTTATTTGTTTGTTTGTTTGTTGTTTTTTTTTTTTTTTTTTTCAGGGGTGATCGTATCGACCCAGTAGTCCTAGAATGTTGCAAAAGGGCTCATTCAAACGGAAATGAAATGTTCTAGTGCCCTAATTAAGTGACCAAAAAATTGGAGGGCACCTAGGCCCCCTCCTATTTTCCCAAAGTCAACGGATCAAAATTCTGGGATAGCCATTTTTTTAGCGTAGTCGATAAAGCTTAGAACTACGTCTTTGGAACGACTTACTCCTCCACAGTGCCTGTGGGAGGGGCTACAAGTTACAAACTTTGACCAGTGCTTACATATAGTAATGGTTATTGGGAAGTGTACAGACGTTTTCAGGGGGATTTTTTGGTCGGAAGGAGGGTCTGAGAAGAGGGGGATATTTTGGGGGGAACTTTCCATCGAGGAATTTGTCATGGGGGAAGAAAATTTGCATGAAGAGAGTGCAGGATTTTCTAGCATCGTTTAAAAAAAAAAAATGGAAAAATAAATATGAAAAAGTTTTTTCAACTGGAAGTAAGGAGCAGCATTAAAACTTAAAACGAACAGACATTATTACGCATATGAGGGGCTCACCTCCTCCTAATACCTTGCTCTTTACGATAAAGTATTTTTAGTAATTCCAACTATTTTTTCTACGGCTTTTATGATTCAGTGGTAATTCTTAATGAATTGGGACATAATTTAAGCTTTAGTGTAAAGAGCGAGGTACTGACGAGGGGGTGAACTCCCTCATATATAATAAAAACATGAGAATACAAAAATTTGTTACGTAAGCTAATTTATAAGTTATGTATATCTTTTACTAACAAAAACATTCGTAAAAAATTGAAAGTTTTAGTTGCCTTTTTAAGCAACCAAAAAATCGGAGGGCAACTAGGCCTCCTCCCTCGCTCCTTTTTCCTCAAAATCATTCGATCAAAACTATGAGAAAGCCATTTAGTCAAAAAAAATAAATATGCAAATTTCGTTTTAATTATTTATCTGCGGTGACAAAACACCCCTTGAAAAAAAACAACACATCCGTGATCTTTCTTCTGGCAAAAAAATACAAAATTCCACATTTTTACAGATAGGAGCTTAAAACCTCTACAGAAGGGGTCTCTGATACATTGAATCTGATGGTGTGATGTTCATTGAAAATCTATCTCTTTTAAGGGGTGTTCCCCTGTTTTAGAAAATAAACAAAATTTTCTTAGGATTGTAACTTTTGATAGGGAGCACTGAAACTTATATATTTAAAATCAACATAAAAATCCGATTCTTTTGATGTATCTATTAGTATCAAAGCTCCGTTTTTAAGAGTTTCGGTTACTATTGAGCCGGGTCACTCCCAGCCGGGTTCCTACCAAATACATCGAGTTTCTGGTCTTGAGTTTCTGGTTCTTGTAAGGTATCATATACCTCTTCAGTATGATACCTAAAAGGCAACAAGGCTTCAATTCAAATCTCCCACCGTGTGTTACTGAGTGGTTTTACTGTAAGCTTTGAAAAGTTATTAAGTAAAATACTCCATCTGTAAGTAGAAGTTGAAAAAAAATGAAGATTTCTTGAATTGTACTGAAACAGTCTGCTGCAGCATTACAAGAAAGAGCAGCATCGTAAATTACAAGCTTCAGTGTGTGGTTTCCTCATGGTACGTAAAAAGCACAAGGACTTAATCACAGATCCTCTTCTGCAGAACCATTATCATATCCCTGGCCACTCATGTTATTTGAAAGGAATGCCTCGTGCTTGCACCTCTTTCGGTAATACTTCTTTTAGGCCTTCACAGGAAGAATTGACAATAGGAACAAAGCCTGAAAAAGCTTCCATATTGAAAACATCCTCATCTGCTGCAATTTTGAAAAATCTTGCCACGAATGTCATTTGCTTGGTGTTACTGACAACGGAAGCACAGTCTAATTTTATAGGATAATTTTTTGCATGCCGCAGCTGCTCTAAGATGTGGTCTTGGATCTTTTTCGAAAGGAAATAAACAAATTCATTCTGTACATTTTTGCTCAAGCAGTGAATATTTGTTTCTTTTGAAGTTTTCATTTTAGGTTTTATAGGTTTCATTTTATCACTACAGTAATCATTATAGCATTAAGATGGAGATTTATTTGGATCCACGTTGATTTCGTGACGTCATACTGCCGATAGTTTCTGGTCACCTAAAAATGGCACTAGAACTTTTAATTTTAGGTTTGAATGAGCCCTCTTGCGACGTTCTAGAACCACTGGGTCGATACGATCACCCCTAGCAAAAAAAAACAACAAAAAACAACGCATCCGTCATCTTTCTTCAGGCAAATTCCACAAAATCCACAAAAAACAACGCATTCATGATCTTTCTTCTGGCAAAATTCCACATTTTTGCAGATAGGTGCTTGAAACCTCTACAGTCGGGTTCTCTGATACGTTGAATCTGATGGTGTGATGTTCATTAAGAATCTATGATTCTTAAAGGGTGATCCCCTGTTTTAGAAAATAAGCCAAATTTTCTCAGGATCGTAACTTTTGATGGGTAAGACTGAAACTTATATATTTAAAATCAAGATAAAAATCCGATAATTTCATGTATCTATTAGTATCAAAACTCTGTTTTTTAGAGTTTCGGTTAGCCTACTATTGAGCCGGGTCACTCTTTACTTAAAGTTTGCTACCACGAACTGTTTGAAAATAACGGAGTCCCTACCAAATGCATCGAATTTCTGGTCTTGAGTTTCTGGTTATTGTAAGGCATCAAACAGTTCGTGGTAACGAACTGTATTAAGGAGCGACCCGGCTCAATAGTAAACGAAACTCTAAAAAATGGAATTTCGATAATAAAAGATATGTCAAAAGAATCAGATTTTTATGCTGATTTTAAATATATAAGTTTCATCAAATTTAGTATTTGTCATCAAAAGTTACGAGCTTGAGAAAATTTGCCTTATTTTGGAAAATAGGGGGTAACACCCCCTAAAAGTCATAGGATCTTAACGATAATCACACCATCGCATTCAGCGTATCATAGAACCCTATTCAAAAAATTTCAAGGTTCAATCTACAAAAATGTGGAATTTCGCATTTTTTGCCAGAAGACAAATCACGGGTGCGTGTTTATTTATTTATTTTTTTTTTTTTTTTCCCCAGGGGTCATCGTATTGACCAAGTGGTCCTAGAGTATTGCAAGAGGGCTCATTCTAACAGAAATGAAAAGTTCTAGTGCCCTTTTTAAGTGACCAAAAAAATTGGAGGGCACCTAGGCCCCCTCCCACGCTCATTTTTTTCCCGCATAGTCGAAAACCATAATAACTATGTCTTTTTTGTTCCGCATAGTCGAAAACCATAATAACTATGTCTTTGGGGATGACTTACCCCCTACAGTCCCTAGGGGAGGGGCTGCAAGTTACAAACTTTGACCAATGTTTACATACAGTAATGGTTACTGGGAAGTGTACCGACGTTATCAGGGGGATTTTTTTGGTTTGGGTGTGGGGTTCAGGGGAGGGTGCTATATGGGAGGATCTTTCCTTGGAGAAATATTTCATGGGGGAAGAGAAATTCAATGAAAAGGGCGCAGGACTTTCTAGCATTACTATAAAAAAAAACAATGAAAATATAAACATGAAAAAGTTTTTTCATTGAAAGTAAGGAGAAGCATTAAAACTTAAAACAAACAGAGATTATTATGCATATGAGGGGTTCTAAAAATACTTTAGCATAAAGAGCGAGGTATTTAGGAGGAGATAAATACTTCGCTCTTTATGCTAAAAAATCTTTAAATAATTTCAACTATTTATTCTACGGCCTTTCTGATTCAGGGGTCATTCTTAAAGAATTGGGATAAAACAAGATTTAGTGTGAAGAGCGAGGTATTAACGAGGGGACCAACCCCCTCATATATATAATCAAAAATATAAGAATATAAAAGTTTGTTACGTCAGTTAATTCTTAAGTTACGTATTTTTTTTTACTAATAAAAACGTTCGTTAAAAATTAAAAGATCTAGTTGCCTTTTTAAGTAACCGAAAAATTGGAGGGCAACTAGACCTCCTTCCCCACCCCTTATTTCTCAAAATCGTCTGATCAAAACTAGGAGAAAGCCATTTAGCCAAAAAAAGAATTAATATGCAAATTTCATTTTAATAATTTATGTACGGAGAGCCAAAATCAGACATGCATTAATTCAAAAACTTTCAGAAATTAAATAAAAAAAACAAGTTTTTTTAAATGAAAGTAAGGAGCGACATTAAAATTTTTTCGTACCTTCTCAAGTGGACCAGAAAAATAAAACTTAATATCATTCCAATAATATTCCCTTTATGCTCTTTGACAACCTGGATACACTTACTTCTCTTGATTTATAATATGAAAAAAACTTCGTTTTCTTAAAGAGTTAAAGAGGCTGCGTCCCAAAGTCGAACCTTAAAACGTACAGGAATTAGGAGAGGCAGTTGGGGGGCTGCCGCCCCCCAAACCCCCCACTTTTAAAGGGTCTTTTGTACCGGTTTTTTGTTGTGGGGGGCTGCCGCTCCCCTAACCCCCCGCTCTTGGCTTCGGAAAGGCCCTCTTTTAATTAACAAAGAATACAAAACAGGTTTTTGTTTGCTACCCTACCCCCACCCCCAGCTCTTAGCTTGTGTGCTCTGTGTCTGGGAAACAGTTTCAATAATTATGTTAAAATGTAAATGGAGTGGTCAACTTCATTGTTACTAATTACTAGTTTCGGCGCAATGGTTCTCCTGTCCTCTTGTGTTTAACATTTTTCGAAGTTATTCCATTATTCATTCATTTCAATTTTTTGTTAATTAAAAGAGGGCCTTTCCGAAGCCAAGAGCGGGGAGTTAGGGGGGCGGCAGCCCCCCACAACAAAAAACCTGTACAAAAGAGTCTTTAAAAGCGGGGGGTTTGGGGGGCGGCAGCCCTCCAACTTCCTCTCCTAATCCCTGTACGTTTTAAGGTTCGACTTTGGGACGCAGCCTCTTTAATTCTTTAAGAAAACGAAGTTTTTTTCATATTTTGTGAAAAAAAACCGCCCGATAAGGGACTTGAACCCTTGACCTTAGGATTAAAAGTCCCACGCTCTACCGACTGAGCTAACCGGGCATGTTTGAAGTCGAAATACCTGCAGGTGTATAAATATAACTTTTAAATAACTTTTAAGAATTTCAAAAATTAACATGGGCTCTTATGGGGAAATGGGTTTTTCTAAGCAAGAAAATCGGGGGGTTAAGATTTTCCGACGAAACTTTCCAGGAAAATTACTCGCAGAATTCCCCGTCGAATGAGTCTTCGTACACCCCGATCCGATGTCGGCTGTGACCTGTAGGCGTGGCGCAAAAAAAGAACATGAACATTAAGTGGCTATGCGTGGTTTCTGGAAAACAGGGAAGGAGTTATCGGATCAAGCTGATGAATTTCGCGGATGAGCTCCTGGGCCCTAGGGGACCTTAACTTGTGAATTTCAGCCCGATCGGACCACTTTAAAGGGGGGGAGTGGGGTTGGGTTATTGAAACTTTCGGCCAGATTTTCCCTATGAAGGAAAAGTCGGAGGGGGATGAAATTTGACAGGTTTCTTAGTTGGAGCTCGGGCTACGAAATGCATCCCTCCCCATCCCTCTGCAACCACTGGAACCGAAGATCGCTTAACATTGTCGTGGCGTGAATTGTTTCACCAATTCGTCGTTGATATGTATGCTAAAATTGAATCAGAACGTTTGCTATATATCCCCCTGAATCAGACCAAGCTCCGCTCTGAACAATACATTCATTTGCGAGATGCAGTTATAAAAGCGAGATGCAAAGAGCCCTGAATCCACCGGATACAAAGTTAACCGGTTTCTTTTCGCTTTGCAAAAATGATTCTTTTGCAAAAAAGTGCTGAATACTGAAGTGCCTTCGTATTACACGTGGAATACTAAAAATAAAGTATTTGAACGTCGAAAACAGGGTAAGTCAGTCGAAGGCCAGCCTACCATCTTCAAAGATACCATGATAGGAAGACTCTACACCGTTAACCCCAATCAACATGAATGCTTCTTTCTACGCCTGCTTTTGGTGAATGTACCCGGTCCGACGTCCTTTGAGTATTTGAGAACTGTAAACGGTACTATACATGACACTTACCGTAGTGCATGCCAAGCTCTGAATTTATTGGAGAATGACCAACACTGGGATAACTGCATCAATGACGCGTGCGAAACGTCAACTCCAAGTCAAATTCGTGCATTATTTGGCATCATTTTAACAACTTGCTCTCCATCAGCTCCTACAGAGTTATGGGAAAAATATAACTAAAAAATATCCGAAGATATACTCCATCGGAAACAGTTAGAGACGTCAGATATGACTTTTGACTTTACATCAGAAATTTATAACTACACTTTAGTTATTATAGAAGATTTGTGCGTACGTATGGCAAACAAACCTCTTCAGGATTTGGGAATGCCTTCACCTAACCGTATCGCTGCTGTTTCGACATGTGTAGAATTGGATCATGAACAAAGTTACAGTACGAGTGATCTATTATCGTATGTACAAAATAACATTTCCAAGTTAACGTCGGAACAAAAAGACATTTATGAAACGATATTGCATTGTGTCGATAACAATGTTGGAGAAATTTTCTTTTTGGATGCGCCAGGAGGTACTGGTAAAACGTTTGTGATAAAACTGATTCTGGCATCAATTTGATCAAAAAATGATATAGCGTTGGCAATTGCGTCGTCCGGAATAGCCGCAACATTGCTGCCTGGTGGAAGAACTGCTCATTCCGCTTTGAAATTGCCTCTGAATTTACATTCTACAGAAACTCCCACGTGCAATATTTCCAAATCATCTGGGATGGGTAAAGTATTGCAGCAATACAAACTTATTATTTGGGATGAGTGCACAATGGCACACAAAAAATTGCTCGAGGCTCTGGATCAATGCTTGAAAGATTTGCGAGGGAAGTCGAAACCCTTTGGCAGCACATTAATATTGCTTGCGGGAGATTTCAGGCAAACATTACCTATAATACCTAGATCAACTCCTGCAGACGAAATGAATGCTTATAACTATTAAAAAAAAATCGTGAACAAAGTTACAGTACGAGTGATCTATTGTCGTATGTACAAAATAACATTTCCAACTTAACGTCGGAACAAAAAGACATTTATGATACGATAATGCATTGTGTCGATAACAACGTTGGAGAAATTTTCTTTTGGATGCGCCAGGAGGTAGTGGTAAAACGTTTGTGATAAAACTGATTCTGGCATCAATTCGATCAAAAAATGATATAGCGTTAACAATTGCGTCGTCCGGAATAGCCGCAACATTGCTGCCTGGTGGAAGAACTGCTCATTCCGCTTTGAAATTGCCTCTGAATTTGCATTCTACAGAAACTCCCACGTGCAATATTTCCAAATCATCTGGGATGGGTAAAGTATTGCAGCAATGCAAACTTATTATTTGGGATGAGTGCACAATGGCACACAAAAAATCGCTCGAGGCTCTGGATCAATGCTTGAAAGATTTGCGAGGGAAGTCGAAACCATTTGGCAGCACATTAATATTGCTTGCAGGAGATTTCAGGCAAACATTACCTATAATACCTAGATCAACTCCTGCAGACGAAATGAATGCTTGCCTGAAAAATTCTAATTTATGGGCACACGTAAAAACATTAAAATTAACTACAAATATGCGTGTCCGATTGCAAAACGATGACTCTGGTCAAACATTTTCAGATCAATTGCTGGCAATTGGAAACGGTTAGCATTTGCAATCACCATTAACAAAGCTCAAGGTCAATCATTAGAAAAATGTGGTATAGATCTTAATACTGATTGTTTTTCCCATGGACAATTGTACGTTGCATGTTCGAGGGTCGGTAAACCTGACAATCTATTTATATGCAGCGACAATTGGACAGCGAAGAATGTTTTATATTCGCAAGTTTTACGCAGTTAATTTTTATTGTATCTATCTATCTATCTATCTATATAAAAACGAGTTGTGTGTATGCATGTTTGTTTGTTTGTAAAAAGAACGTTTGCATATGACGTCATTATTAGTACATACGGCTTTGTATATGCACAGACAATGGGAAAGCCAAGAATGTTGTATATTCGCAATTTTTACGTAGTTTGAAATACATATATAAATCTATCTATATTCACAGGTGGGACACAGGGACACAACTACAATGGCGCGTAACTAATATGGCGCGTAACGACTTACGCGCGCGGGGGGGCTTGGGGGGGCGCGAAGCGCCCCACCAACTAGGTGTTGGGGTGGCGCAAAGCGCTACCCCAACAGCTAGTATATATATATATATATATATTTGGCAAGCTAAGAGTCCTATCCGCTAATCTTCTGAAATATTTCACATACATGACAGGCTCGCCACGAGAATATCCAAAACTGACTTATATGACCAGAGGTAATGATGTGGTGACCTTGAAAAAAACGATCCAGTGGTACTTATTACAATCGAGTTTCAAAGTTAATTCTGTTGAGTTTTAATTTCTTGACATCCGTTTCTTGTCACAATCAATAATTCAGTTTTCATGCCTGCTGCTACTAAAAGACATGCGCGATCAAACAGTTTGTGGTAACGAACTGTAGAAAAGAGGGACCCGGTTCAATAGTAAACAAAACTCTAAAAACCGTAATTTTGATACTAAAAAAAAACATTAAAAGAATCAGATTATTATGCTAATTTGAAATATATAAGTTTCATCAAATTTAGTCTTACTCATCAAAAGTTACGAGAATCTTCTAGCATTATTGTAAAAAAAAGATGAAAAACTAATTATGAAAAAGTTTTTTCAACTGAAAGTAAGGAGAAGGACTAAAACTTATAACGAACAAAATTTGTGATTCAGGGGTCATTCTTAAAGAATTGGGCCAAAATTTAAGCTTTAGTGTACAGAGTGAGGTATCAACGAGGGGACAAACCCCCTCAAAAACATGATAAAAATATACAAATACGGAAGTTCGTTGTGTAATTTAATTCTTAAGTTACGTATATTTTTTACTAATGACAACGTTCGTTAGAAATTAAAAGTTCTAGTTGCCTTTTTAAGTCACAGAAAAATCGGAGGGCAACTAGGCCTCTTCCCCCACCTGTTTTTCTCAAAATCGTCTGATCAAGAGAAAGCCATGTAGCCAAAAAAAAAAGAATTTATATGCAAATTTCATTTTGATTATTTATGTGCGGAGAGCCAAAATCAAACATGCATTAATTCAAAAACATTCAGAAATTAAATATAAAAAAATATTTTTTTAACGGAAAGTAAGGAGTGACATTAAAACTTAAAACGATCAGAAATTACTCTGTGTATGAAAGGGGCTGTTCCCTTCCCAACGCCCCACTCTTTACGCTAAAGTTTTTTTTACGGTTTAATAATGCAGAATTGAGAGAAAGAGTCAAACTTTAGCGTAAAGAGCGGGATGTTGAGATGGAAACTTCCCCTTTCATACACGGAGTAATTTCTGTTGGTTTTAAGTTTTAATGTCGCTCCTTACTTTAAGTTAAACAAAACATGTTTTTTATATTCATTTCACCTTAATTATTTAATTCATTTCATTCATAATTTTCATTAAATTCATTTATTCATTTAATGACATATTTATTCATTTAATGACATATTTATTCATTTAATTCATATTTATTCATTTAATTTTAGTTCATTTTATTTTAAAATCTAAGTTTGATTTGAGTCCTGCTCTCTTTGGGCATTACCAACTTTAGTATGGAGCCCAGCAAGTACCATACAGAGATAATTAAAACATAATAGAAACAAGGAGGACCTCAAGGGATATCCAAGGCTTTCCAAGGAGAACCCCAGGGAATTCATGATTCTACTTGATAATTCTCTGATCGACCTTGAAATATCCCACTAAAGACGGGAAAAGGACTAAACTTTTAAGATAAGAAGCAAAGAGTGAAAGGGGTAGCATATTCCCGCAAATGTTTTCTAATTTCTTCAGTAGGAGCAGATTATCACAAGCATCGAATAGCTTTAGTATATGTAGAAACACAAGGGACATTTAATTTATTTTAGGAGTTCCAAAAGGCATAAATTCGAAATATACTATTTAGACAATTTAGCTGAATATATAGCAATGAATTGCGGTTAATCAAAATCTACAGCTCTTGATTGAAGTACCTTCAATCTGTTTTTAAAATGCAGACCTCAACTATTACTTCAGTCTCAATATAGTCCCCTTAGCACCTCTTAACTTTTGGTAGGTCTGTCCTCTAGTATCCCGGGGATTTTAGCTGGATATATGGTCAAATTTGTAAGGCAAATGAGATTACAAAATTTCTCACGATCTATGAAAATATATACAAAAATAGTACAATAACAGATTGTAAAAATCTTTCTGAGCTTCACACTTACTGATTCGAATTACATATTTACAATAATTATGCATAACAGATGGTTTCCACAAGATATTTCTGATGAGTTCAAAGTCATCTGGTTTCTTATTTTAACGACAACTGTTTATGCTATTTTTTCGTACAGAGAAAGACCAAGAATTACCTTTATGATATATATACCTCATTGGAAAACAATCTTAATAGAATACTTGGTAAATAGTATTAAGGATGGTAAATAGTATTAAGGAAATGCTTGAACAGATTTTGTATTCAACTAGAAGACTGATTTGATGTTAATATTTGATATTTATATTATACATTATATTATACATATTATATTATTATTATACATATTTATATGATATTTATATTTATATTATATTTATATTACATATATTTGATATTTGATATTACCTGATCGTTGCCTTTGATTGTAGCATTTATTAGTTTCATTTATTGTATTGTTTGTTTTTTTCTTCCTTTGTTGTATTAGTTAGTAGACATTTAGCAGTGAAATACTTGTAAAGGTTTAATCACTAAATAAATCATCATCATCATCATCATCATACTTGGTAAATTCTGAATATACAAGAAAGGGTAGACTATAACCCTTTGGTTAGGGAGGAACCATTTCAGGTTCAGTGAAGACCCATATATGCGCATAGGTCCAACTCTGTGTCAAACAGTTAATAGAATATTTTACAGAGGGTTGAGCTAAGCAAGGGTTATTTGAAAGGACTTAAGGCCTGAGCCCCTCCCGTGTAATGAGAGAACTATTTTTCGAGGGATATTGATTTGGTACGCAAAATTTTTGCTAGATTATACTGGACAGAGAGCCAGCAAGGCCAGCTTTTTATCTTGATATAAATGAATATTATCTACGCTCAGGGCCGTATCCAGGATTTTTTTTTTGGGGGGGGGAGCACAAAAAACTTTAAAAAACGAATCAAGAATTTGCTTACATTCATTTTTGTTATACGTTTTTACAAATTGGGCAAGCATTTTGAGGGGGAAGGATTTCAAACGCCCTACTCCCTCCTTGGGTTCGAGCTTGTCCAATACTATTCATTAGCATGAAAAAAGAGCTACAAAAAAATAAGCTACGACTTGGCCACTCTATTTTTACATCTTCACTGAATCTACATCTTTACTAATACCTCGGTACCTCGGTAAGTGACACTATCCGCTTGATTGGTCTTTTTGTTACATAATATGGCATCTATATGTTGATTTATTTTTAAACCCAGTGACTTGACCTTCTTAATATTAATCATCTAACTTAACCTTTTACCCTGAACTCTCAAACCGTTCAAAAATGCCTCTGTTTTGCAAAAGTCAAAAGTATGCATCAAAAGTTACAAAGCTACAAAAAGTTGCAAAAATTTTTATGGTGTCTGAGTAATAATATTAATCTTTTAATTCAAACCAGGAAAATACCTGAAATTTTTGAAATTAGTTTTAAAGAATCTTTCTGTTCAAAGTTATAATTGTCTCCTGGAACCAAACTGTTGTTGGCTTAACTCCTGAAGTGCGTATCCCTATAAAAGTTGCCTTATATTTCCATCGAAAAAACTCAATTTTTTATATTTTAGTTTTCAGTTCAGAATCACTAAAGTGATTACAATATTAATTTTTTAATTCAAAACCAGAAATAGTTTGAAATTAGCTTTAAATAATCTTTCTGTTCAAGTTATTATTGTCCCCTGGAATCAAACTATTGGCTTAACTCCTAAAGTGAGTATCTCTATAACCAGTTTCTTATATTTCCAATGAACAAAATTCAAATCTTTTTATTTTAGTTTTCTGTTTAGAATTGCTATGGTTATTATATAAACTGCAAAAACATTTATGGTGTGTGAGTAATAATATGAACTTTTTAATTCAAACTAGAATAATACCTAAAACCAGAATTAAATTTATATAGTACTAGCTGTTGGGGTGGCGCTTCGCGCCACCCCAACACCTATTTGGTGGGGTACTTCGCGCCCCCTCAAGCCCCCCCGCGCACGTAAGTCGTTACGCGCCATATTAGCTACGCGCCATTGTAGTTGTGTCCCTGTGTCCCACCTGTGAATATAGATAGATTTACATATGTGTTTCAAACTACGTAAAAATTGCGAATATACAACATTCTTGGCTTTCCCATTGTCTGTGCATATACAAAGCCGTATGTACTAATAATGACGTCAAATGCAAACGCTCTTTTTACAAACAAACAAACATGCATACACACAACTCGTTTTTATATAGATAGATAGATAGATAGATACAATACAAATTAACTGCGTAAAACTTGCGAATATACAACATTCTTCGCTGTCCAATTGTCGCTGCATATAAATAGATTGTCAGGTTTACCGACCCTCGAACATGCAACGTACAATTGTCCATGGAAAAAACAATCAGTATTAAGATCTATACCACATTTTTCTAATGATTGACCTTGAGCTTTGTTAATGGTGATTGCAAATGCTAATCGAATTGGGAATTGCAATCTTTTAAATTGAAAAGGCAGATCCGTTGGAATCATGGGAATGCGAGGAATAAGAACAGCCTCACCCTCAAAAGGCCCTGTCAAGATTGTGGCCTCTATTAGGTTTTCCATTGTTTTTTTACGGCAAGTCGCGTGCCATTGCAAAGCTTTGGTGGGTTGATATTTCTTAAAAGTATTATTGGTACGCCTATTTTTAGTTGTAGCACGTGTGGTGGAAACCCTGAAGGATCTATGGAATTTAAAAATTCAGATGGATAATTAACCGCTTCATTTGGTTCCAAAACTGTGTCGACTGACTTGTAAAGGACTGCCTGGTCTCAAATCTTGGTCAAAACAATATTGTTGATTTCGTGGACGTCTATATTTTTGGGTGCGAGAATCGCTCTTTCACTTAGCCATTTAATATTTTTATAATTTTTTTATAGAAATTGATGATGTGATTTCCGCTGAAATACCTGATAAAAATGTCGATAAGGGGTTACATGATATTATTGTAAAAAATATGATACATGGACCTTGCGGTGCACTGACCCCCCAAGGCTCAACACGATGAGTTGTATTTTCTGATTTGTTACAAAAAACGCTTAGATTCTGACGTAGTTCCAGTAAGGAAAGTCTTCAATGTCTCTGGTGGTGCAGCCAATAGAGGAAGTTTAACTTTTCCTGAGGCGCAACACATTCCCATTGTTTCACCATTGAATTTCAAGGCCTTGCAATAGGGACAAATTTTAGACATTGTCCCGATTTGAACACATCTACTCCAGCTATAATCATCGACTGGGCTGTACCTGAATGCCAGGCGATAACTTTCAGGTTGCTCTGATTCCTCGGCACGCTTTCTTTTCTTACTTTCTCTATCAGCAGCAAGCCTGATTTCTTGCTGTTCTTGTGAATCCTCGGCACGCTTTCTTTTCTTACTTTCTCTATCAGCCTCAAGCCTGTTTCCTTGCTGTTCTTTTGATTCCTCGGCACGCCTTCTTTTTTCACTTTCTCTTTTAGCAGCAAGTCTGCTTTCGCGTTGCTCTGGTAGTTCCTCGGCACGCTTTCTGTTCTTTCTTTCTCTATCAGCCTCAAGCATGTTTCCTTGCTGTTCTTTTGATTCCTCGGCACGCTTTCTTTTCTGACTTTCTCTATCAGCAGCAAGTTTTTTGGCATAGACTCTTTGAGCATCTTCATCGGCTTGTGCCATTGTAAGTTCATCAGTCATTTTAAACTTAAACATTAATAGATTTCTACGTGAACATAGATGTCTTAAATATCTTTAATGACGTCACCGTCATAGCAAAAATGACGACAACTAACTTCATGACGTCAGTCGACACAGAAACATGACGTCACCTGACAGACCCACACACACAGACAGACAACTTATTTTTATATATATAGATGTATCTCTATAGCCGTTGTCTTATATTTCCATTGAAAAAAAAATTAAATTTTTTAAATTTTAGTTTTGATTTCAGAATCGCTAAAGTTAGTATATATTTTCAAAATTTTTTATTTTTTAATTCAAACCAAAAAAGAATCTGAAAATTTTGAAATTAGTTTTAAATATTCTCTAAGTTCAAATTTATAATTGTCTCCTGGAAGCAAACTTTTTTGGCTTAACTCCTAAAGTACGTATCTCTATTACCGTTGTCTTACATTTCCATTGAAAAAAAATCAATTTTTTTTAGTTTTGATTTCAGAATCGCTGAAGTTAGTATATAAACTTCAAAAATATTTACAGTGTCCGAACAATGATATTGATTTTTTAATACAAACCAGAAAAATACCTGAAAATTTTGAAATTAGTTTTTTTTTTGTTCGTTTTAAACAATTCGACACATGGTAGAATTTCAAACGTTGAAATAATATTGTCTCAAGTGAATTACAAAAAATGCCCTTTAACAAAGTTTCAAGAGCATTTTCTCACCTATTTGATTTTTTTTTCTTTTCAGCATCAAACAAGAAAAACACCTTATTAGAAGAGATGAAAAAAGAAGACACAAAATTGATCAGTCTCCAAAAGCTGCTATGTAAGGGGGCGAACCCAAATCTGAAAGATAGTGAGGAAAAAACAGCTTTGCATTATGCTTCTGAAAAAGGGACAGTGAATATTTGTCAGCTGCTGCTAAGGAATGGGGCAGACCCGAATCTGAAAGATAGTAAGGAAAAAACAGCGTTGCATTATGCTTTTGAAAAAGGCACATTGGATATTTGTCAGCTGCTGCTAAGCAATGGGGCAGACCCGAATCTGAAAGATAGTGAGAAAAGAACAGCTTTACATTATGCTGCTAAAAAAGGTACACCGGTTTTTTGTTACCTGCTGTTGAGCAATGGAGCCGACCCAAATATAAAAGGTGGCTCGTACAATAAAACAGCTTTGCATTATGCTTCTAAAAAAGGCACACTCAATATTTGTCAACTGCTGCTGAGCAATGGAGCCGACCCAAATATGAAAGGCGGGGGGTGCAACGAAACAGCTTTACATTATGCTGCTCATTGGATATTTAAAGGCACATTTGATATTTGTCAGCTGCTAATAAGCAATGGGGCAGACCCGAATCTGAAAGATAGTGAGGAAAGAACAGCTTTACATTATGCTGCTCAAAAAGGCACCCACGATATTTGTCAAATGCTGCTGAAAAATGGAGCTGACCCTAACTGTAAAGACTTTTACGACAAAACAGCTTTGCATTATGCTTCTGAAAAAGGGACATTGAATATTTGTCAGCTGCTGCTAAGGAATGGGGCAGACCCGAAACTGAAAGATAGTAAGGAAAAAACAGCGTTGCATTATGCTTTTGAAAAAGGCACATTGGATATTTGTCAGCTGCTGCTAAGCAATGGGGCATACCCGAATCTGAAAGATAGTGAGGAAAAAACAGCTTTGCATTATGCTTCTGAAAAAGGGACGTTGGATATTCATCAGCTGCTGCTAAGCAATGGGGCAGACCCGAATCTGAAAGATAGTGAGGAAAGAACAGCTTTATATTATGCTGCTCAAAAAGGAACAGCTTTACATTATGCTGCTCAAAAAGGCACCCACGATATTTGTCAAATGCTGCTGAAAAATGGAGCTGACCCTAACTGTAAAGACTTTTACGACAAAACAGCTTTGCATTATGCTTCTGAAAAAGGCACATTGGATATTTGTCAGCTGCTGCTAAGCAATGGGGCAGACACGAATCTGAAAGATAGTGAGGAAAAAACAGCGTTGCATTATGCTTTTGAAAAAGGCACATTGGATATTTGTCAGCTGCTGCTAAGCAATGGGGCAGACCCGGATCTGAAAGATAGTGAGAAAAGAACAGCTTTACATTATGCTGCTAAAAAAGGTACACCGGTTTTTTGTTACCTGCTGTTGAGCAATGGAGCCGACCCAAATATAAAAGGTGGCTCGTACAATAAAACAGCTTTGCATTATGCTTCTAAAAAAGGCACACTCAATATTTGTCAACTGCTGCTGAGCAATGGAGCCGACCCAAATATGAAAGGCGGGGGATGCAATGGAACAGCTTTACATTATGCTGCTCATTGGATATTTGAAGGCACATTTGATATTTGTCAGCTGCTGCTAAGCAATGGGGCAGACCTGAATCTGAAAGATAGTGATGAAAGAACAGCTTTACATTATGCTGCTCGAAAAGGAACACTCGATATTTGTCATATGCTGCTGAAAAATGGAGCTGACCCTAACTGTAAAGACCTTTACGACAAAACAGCTTTGCATTATGCTTCTGAAAAAGGCACATTGGATATTTTTAAGCTGCTGCTAAGCAATGGGGCAGACCCGAATCTGAAAGATAGTGAGAAAAAAACAGCTTTGAATTATGTTTCTGAAAATGGCACATTGGATATTATTAAGCTTCTCTGCTACGCAATGGGGCAGACACGAATCTGAAAGATAGTGAGAAAAAAAAACAGCTTTGCATTATGGTTCTGAAAAAAGGACATTGGATATTTGTAAGCTGCTGCTAAGCAATGGGGCAGACCTTAATCTGACAGATAGTGAGAAAAAAACAGATTTGAATTATGCTTCTGAAAAAGGGACATTGGATATTTGTCAGTTGCTGATAAGCAATAGGGCAGACACGAATCTGAAAGATAGTGAGAAAAAAACAGCTTTGCATTATGCTTCTGAAAAAGGCACAATGGATATTTGTAAGCTGCTGCTAAGCAATGGGGCAGACCCGAATCTGAAAGATAGTGAGAAAAAAACAGCTTTGAAATATGCTTCTGAAAAAGGCACATTGGATATTTGTAAGCTGCTGCTAAGCAATGGGGCAGACCCGAATCTGAAAGATAGTGAGAAAAAAACAGCTTTGCATTATGCTTCTGAAAAAGGCACATTGGATAATTGTCAGCTGCTGCTAAGCAATAGGGCAGACCCGAATTGAAAGATAGTGAGAAAAAACAACTTTGAATTATACTTCTGAAAAAGGCACATTGGATATTTGTCAGCTGCTGCTAAGCAATGGGGCAGACCCAAATCTGAAAGATAGTGAGGAAAAAACAGCTTTGTATTATGCTTCTGAAAAAGGCACATTGGTTATTTGTCAGCTGGTGCTAAGCAATGGGGCAGACCCGAATCTGAAAGATAGTGAGAAAAAACAACTTTGATTTATACTTCTGAAAAAGGCACATTGGATATTTGTCAGCTGCTGCTAAGCAATGGGGCAGACCCGAATCTGAAAGATAGTGAGGAAAAAACAGCTTTGCTCTGAAAAAGGGACGTTGGATATTTGTCAGCTGCTGCTAAGCAATTGGGCATACCCGAATCTGAAAGATAGTGAGGAAAAAACAGCTTTGCATTATGCTTCTGAAAAAGGGACGTTGGATATTTGTCAGCTGCTGCTAAGCAATGGGGCAGACCAGAATCTGAAAGATAGTGAGGAAAGAACAGCTTTGCATTATGCTGCTAAAAATGGTACACCGGTTTTTTGTTACGTGCTGTTGAGCAATGGAGTCGACCCAAATATAAAAGGTGGCTCGTACAATAAAACAGCTTTGCATTATGCTTCTAAAAAAGGCACACTCAATATTTGTCAACTGCTGCTGAGCAATGGAGCCGACCCAAATATGAAATGCGGGTGGTGCAACCAAACAGCTTTATACTATGCTGCTCAAAAAGGCACACTCGATATTTGTCAAATGCTGCTTAAAAATGGAGCTGACCCTAACTGTAAAGTATTTTACGACAAAACAGCTTTAGATTATGCTGCTGATAAAGAAGCACTGGATATTTGTCACCTGCTGCTGAGCAATGGAGCTAACCCAAATATAAAATCCTCTAACACTACGGCATCTCCAATAAACTGATATCCCTGATCGTTCGAAGTGCAGAGGTCTGACCCATGAAGGAAATACAAAGTATTTCGGTATCATATCTGGGGGTAAACTGGGGTCAATGTGTCCTCTCTCCCTTGCTTTTTGACCTTGTTATCAATTATGCGCTCCAAGATTGCACAGGGTTTGGGATCCAATATTCGATAATAAGCGACTAGCAGATCTTGATTTTGCGACGACATCATCCTGATTGAAGCAAAAAAGGAAAGGCTCCAGGAGCTTTTCTCGATGTCATATGAGAGAAAGCAAGTCTTTTGGGACTGAAAATTAGTTCGGACGAGATAATGAGTATGGCAACGAGCGACCACTTGCCATAAAGTGCTAGGACAATTCAGTGGAGCAGATAGTAGAATTCAGATAGCTCGGAAATACAGTCAAACAAACTTGGGTAAGCAAAAAGGAGGTACAGTCTAGGATTGGACAAGCAGGTGGAGCTTTTCATCGACTAAAGCAAGTTTGGAGATAAAAAAGAAAGTACTCCCTGAAACTGAATTGAGGCTGTTCAACAGTAACGTCCTCTCTGCCCCCCTCTATAGCTGTGAATGCTGGAAACTCAAACAACAGCAAGAAAAGAGGATTCTCACTTTCGATAACAACTGTCTCCGCAGGAATACGAATATTATCTGGAGGGACCACTAACCAGACAGTTCGCTCTATCATGCATCAGCCACTGGTAACAGATGTCATACGCCAACGAAAATGGCGCTACTTGGGACACGTTATCCGTATGGCAGAAGATAGACTCCCCAGAACGGTACTAGAGTGGCAATCAGAGGGAACCCGAAGAAGAGGAAAGCCAAAAAATACATTTCGTCATACATACCAGCGGGACCTGAAGTTTATCAGTTCGACAGTCCAACCTCAATGGGAAGACGTCTAGGCAGTAGCACATGAGGGATGGTTGGCGACTCTTTCTCAATGCCCTGGGTGCCTCTGGTGGCGCAGGAGGAAGTAAGGTCTAAGGTAAAGTTTCATCAGTTCCTTAGTATAATTTTTGAAAAAAATGACTACCTGACTATTTTTCTTAGTTCTAAACTTTTTTGTTTATGAATATTAGTTTATTTATAGAAAAGGACACACAACTGTGCATAAATGTTGAGCTAATTTGAATTTTGAACTTATTTTGAATTTGAACTGTTTTGTTTTTTAGGAGTCATGTTGCGGCAGTAGCGAGCAATCTAGTAAGAGACGATCACGCCTAATATTGAAAAAAAATGGCCAATAACTCCGGAAACTAGAATCAGATAAAAAACAAAGTACATACTATTAGAACCGTATTAACCAATACCCCTATGTAGGAAACTAACTGTCCCTTGGCTTGAAAAATAAGGAAAATATATTAGTTTGAAAATCAAGAAAACTGGCTGTAATCACAATATTCTGCAACGACAGCAGAGTTTTTTTTTTTTCGTTTTTTCAGTTGAGCTGGTGGAGTACTGGAAAAATCATAGACGGTTGTTTAATGGCTTATTTGAAAGAAAATTGATGTATTTCGAAACCTTTCATAATTAACAAAAATAATTGTAAAAATAAAATCATTTTCTACAAAAAACTACATTTTTCTATAGCTCTGTAGTAGAAAATGTTTTTATTATCTTCTCGCATACAAAAATCAAATAGGATTTTTACCATTATAAGAAGCATGTATTTATGGCTACTGAAAATATAGTAATATTTGGGGACACTAAAAAAGGATCCGATCAAACAGTTTGTGGTAACAAACTGTAGTAAGGAGCGACCCGGCTCAATAGTAACCGAAACTCTAAAAAACGGAAATTTTATACCAGCATTTTAATGCTGATTTCAAATATATAAGTTTCATAACGTTTAGTCTTACCCATCAAAAGTTACGAGCCTGAGAAAATTTGCCTTATTTTAGGAAATAAGGGGAAACACCCCCTAAAAGTCGTAGAATCCTAAAAATATCACACCATCATATTCAATGTATCAGAGAACCCTACTGTAGAAGTTTCAAGCTATTATCAACAAAAATGTGGAATTTTGTATTTTTTGCCAGAAGACACATCACGGATGTGTTTTTTTTTATGTTTGTGGGGACAACTTACTCCCCCGCAGTCCCCGTTGTAGGGGCTGCAAGGTACAAACTTTGACCAGTGTTTACGTATAGTAATAGTTATTGGAATATGTACAGATGTTTTCAGGGGGATTTTTTTTTTGGGGGGGGGGGTGGTTGAGGGGAGGGGCTTATTTGGGAGGATCTTTCCATGGAGGAATTTGTAATGGGGGAAGAGAATTTCCATGAAGGCGGTGCAGGATTTTCTAGTATTATTTAAAAAAACAAAAAAATAAATATGAAAAAGATTTTTCAACTGAAAGTAAGGAGCAGCATTAAAACTTAAAACGAACAGAAATTATTACGCATATAATGGGCTCACCTCCTCCTAATACCTCGCTCTTTACGCTAAAATCTTTTTAGTAATTTCAACTATTTATTCTACGGCCTTTGTGATTCAGGGGTCATTCTTAAGGAATTGGGACACAATTTAAACTTTAGTGGAAAGAGCGAGGTATTGACGAGGAGCCGAACCCTCTCATATCTGCAATAGAAATATACGAATATAGAAGTTCGTTACATAAGTTAATTCGTAAGTTACGCATATTTTTTACTTATTAAAACGTTCGTAAAAAATTTAAAGTTCTAGTTGCCTTTTTAAGTATTAACAAGTTTTTTTTTACTGAAAGTAAGGAGCGACATTAAAACTTAAAACGAACAGAAATTACCCCGTATATGAAAGGGGCTGTTCCTTCTTCAACGCCATCACTCTTTGCGCTAAAGTTTGACTCTTTCTCTCAACTCTACTTTTTAAAACAGGAAAAACTTTAGCGTAAAGAGCAGGGCATTGAAGAGGGAACAGCCCCTTTCATATACGGGTAATTTCTGTTCGTTTTAAGTTTTAATCTCGCTCCTTACTTTCAGTTAAAAAAAACTTGTTTTTCTTATTTAATTTCTGAACGTTTTTTGGTTAATCCATGTTTTGATTTCGGCTCTCCGCAGATGAATAATTAAAGCGAATTTTGCATATTTATTTATTTGGCTAAATGGCTTTCCCATAGTTTTGATCGAATGATTTTGAGAAAAAAAGGACTCTCCAAAAAATTGGAGGGCCAGTTGCCCTTCAATTTTTTGGGTACTTAAAAAGGCAACTAGAACTTTTAGTTTTTACGAACGTTTTCATTAGTAAAAGATATACGTAACTTACAAATTAGCTTGCGTAACAAACTTCTATATTCGTATGTTTTTATTACGTATATGAGAGGGTTCGCCCACTCGTCGATACCTCGCTCTTAGCACTAAAGCTTAAATTTTGTCCCCTGAATCACAAAGCCGTAGAATAAATAGTTTAAATAAATGTACAGAAATTACTCCGTATATGAAAGGGGCTCTTCCCTCCTCAACGTCCCGCTTTTTACGCTAAAGTTTTTTACTGTTTTAAAAAGTAGAGTTGAGAGAAAGGGCCACACTTTAGCGTAAAGAGCTGGGCGTTGAGGAGGGAACAGCCCCTTTCATATACGGAGTAATTTCTGTTCGTTTTAAGTTTTAATGTCGCTCCTTACTTTCAGTTAAAAAAAACTTGTATTTTATTTATTTAATTTATATAAGGTACTGAAATAAGCTCCATGAAATAAGTCTAGAAATCTACAATAACTCAAGCTCAAATGACCAAAAATTACTATTAAAGAATAAATGTAACCCAAAACGAATAAAAATTGAATAAACAATCATAGCTAAAAACAGACAACAGAAAAAAATGGTGAATATTTTGATTTAATCAAATCTTAAAGCCGACAATTATTTTTTTTTTACAATTGCAAAATAATTACAGAAACCTGTTGTTACGGAGTATCAAAAAATAGAGCAAAAAATATTCTATTCAACAATCCGAGACTTATTTCAATAATATATACTTGCTGGTTACCGTCCCTTCAAATACTTCACAAACACAACATCAATGAACAAACACATTATCAACGAAGAACAATTTCAGAGGTGCTTTCACCAATAATCTGCCCCGGATATCTCTCATTTCTCTTCTGCATCACGGATATTGTACTAGCAACTCCTTACCACGAGGATAGGCAACTGTTGTTAGTCCAGAGAGGCAGCCGTAGCAAATATTTCGCATACTTGTAGAAACACTTCCGTATGTCCTAAATATCTGAAGCAGTATGAAGAGACCAAAATGGTGCAAGGGCGAGTAGATACGGAGCAGCAAACGCATTATAAACGCTAGCTAAGATGCGGCGGTTAAATTAAAGCTTTAATGCAACTTGTAAACCATGCATTCCTAGATTTTTTGGCAAAAAACGACGGAAGATTTTCCGTCGTTTACGCTTTACTGAAAACAAAATATTTATTGAATATTTTCGCTTTTATGATTCCAACATCGCAAGATAATAAAGTCCCCTCTATCTAGCCTGCCAAAAGTTTCACGCCGATCAATGAAAAACATTATTTGGTCCATTTTAGGGTTTTACGAATCGGTAGAACTATTTTCGTATCTAAGATTTTTTTTTTTTTTTGGGGGGGGGGGTACAAAAAGATTTTATCGGGTAGGGAGACTTACTAAAGAAAATTCAAAAAACCCATCATAATATATTTACATTCATTTTTGTTACGTTTTTACGAATAGGACAAACATTTCTAGGGGGGGGGGCTAAAACCCCTGCCCCCTGGATATGGTCTAGGGTAAAACCCTCTTTTTTTAGGTTTAGGTGGCCGAATGTGCATGCTCAGCAATTTCCCAGCTGAAAGGGGACGAAATAAATTTGGGCCCGAATCGGCCGTTACACATCAATAGAATTTTTTTTTTTAACATTTCTTATCTTCATTGTCTTTAGACAAAGTTTTCATTCTCTTTAGGGTTCCCTTGTTTTTATATATAAGCCTAGTAAGTCTAAATGAATCTGAGAAGAAAATAAAATTGTTGGGCAAGCCTCTGGTATCAAACAGCTCGTGGTAACGAACTGTAAGTAAGGAGCGACCCAGCTCAATAGTAACCGAAATTCTAAAAAAAAAATTATACCAATAGATACATCAAAAGAATCGGTTTCTTATGCTGATTTTAAATAGATAAGTTTCATCAAGTTTAGTCCTACCCATCAAAAGTTACGACCCTGAGAAAATTTACCTTAAGGGGTAAAAAAGGGTTGCAAAAAAGGGGTAAACACCCCCTAAAAGTCATAGTATCTTAATAAAAAATACACCATCAGATTCAGTGTATCAGAGAACCCTACTGTAGAGGTTTTAAGCTCCTCACTGCAAAAACGTGGAATTTTGTATTTTTTACCAGAAGAAAGATCACAGATGCGTAGAATTTCACGAGAAGGCTCATTCGAAAGGAAACTAAAAGTTCTAGTGCCCCTTTTAAGCGACTAAGGAATTTGGTGAGCAGCTAGGCCCCCTCCCACGCTCGTTTTCTTCCCAGAGTCACCGGATCAAAATTTTCAGATAGCCATTTTGTTCACCATAGTCGAAATATTTAACAAATATGTTTTTGAGGACGACTTAATCCCCCACAGTCTCAGGGGGAAGGGTTGTAAGTTATGAACTTTGACCATTGTTTACGTATAGTCTTGGGTATTGGTAAGTATACAGTCGTATTCAGGGGGGGGGATTTCTTCTGGTGGGGGGGAGGGGGTCTGGGAAATTGGATTGTGTGGGAGGATCTTCCCATGGAGTAATTTTTCAAGGGAGATGATAATTTCTATCAAGGGGGCGCTGGATATCCTAGCATAATTAAAAAAAAAACGATCAGAAATTAAATAAAAAAAACAGTTTTCTCAATTGAAAGTAAGGAGTAACATTGAAAGTTAAAACGAACAAAAATTATTACGTAAATGAGGGGGTTCGTACCCTTTGCAATACCTCACTGTTTACGCTGAAATAGTTTTAGTAATTTTAAAAGAGGTATTTATTCTAATTAAACGGCCTTTTTGATTCAGGGGTCATTCTTAAAGAATTGGAACAAAATTCGAAATTTAGTGTAAAGAGCAAGGTTTTGACGAGAGGGCAAACCCCCTCATATTTCGTATATGAGGAAGTTCTCCCCTCGTCAATACCTTGCTCTTTATGCTAAAGTTCCAATTTTGTAAAATAATGGCAGATATAAGCAATAATTTTTTTGAGTTGTTTTCAGGCCAATCTTAGCATTTAATTTTGCCTTAAGCAGCATCATAACCATGAATTTTATGTGATAATAAACCAAAGATATTGTATGTCTTCGGCTTGTGGTTGTTATTAAATAAAAAAAAAACAAGCATTCTCCAACTGAAAGTAAGCAATAGCATTAAAACTTAAAACGAACATAAATCTATATATATAAAAATAAGTTGTTTGTCTGTGGGTCTGTCGAGTGACGTCATGTCATCATGTCGTCATGAACTTAGTTGTCGTCATCTTTGTTATGACGATGACGTCATTAAAAGTATTTAAGAAAATCGTTCAAAGACAAATTTTTAATTGTAAGAAGATCGTGGACGGAACAATTTTTAATTGTAAAATGACTGAAGAACCTAAAATGGCAACAGCCGAGGAAGCTGCTCAAAGAGTCTATGCCAAAAAACTTGCGATGATAGAGAAAGTAAGAAGAGAAAGCGTGCCGAGGAATCACAAGAACAGCAAGAAAACAGGCTTGCGGCTAAAGAACGCAAAACCGCGCAGTTAGATGAAAATCCACCTGGACAGTGAGAGTCAAAACATATCAAAACTGAAAATGATAGCGATGATGATTGGGTTTGGGATTTTGACTTGGATAAGGTCATCAATGCCTACCAGATTTGAGTTAAAAAAACAAAGGTTCGGCGATATGTATTTCATAGTGACGCTGAAAAATAAAGAAGAAAAAGAAAACTGAAAAAAGAAAAAGGTAAAAAACTAAAAAAAACTAAAAAGAAAAAATACTCAAAGAGAAATTACAGACCGGGACACAAATGACGACCAGGACAGAGGGAATATAAATGTCGACCGGGACACTCAAAGAAAAATTACAGACTGGGATACCGGGACACAAATGACGACCGGGACACAGGGAATATAAATGACGACCAGGACACAGGTATTTAAGAATATCGTTCAAAGACAAATTTTTAATTGTAAGAAGATCGTTGAAAGAGAAATTTATAATTGTAAAATGACTAAAATGACAATGGCAACACCCGAGGAAGCTGCTCAAAAAGAATGTATTCAAGCCGAAGTAGCTGAGTTGGTAAAGCGTTATGTTTCAGGTTCTAGGTCTGAGAGGCTCCAGGTTTGAACCTTGGCTTTAGCATTAATACAAAAGAAGAAAAAAACTAAAAAAGGTAAAAACTACAAAAAAAAATAAAAAGAAAATACTAAAAAAACAAAAAAAGCTAAAAAACTAAAAAAAACAAAAAAAGGTAAAAAACTAAAAACTAAAAAGAAAAAAAAAACTAAAAAAAACTAAAAAAAGGTAAAAACTAGAAAAAAAAACTAAAAAGAAAAAAAAAACAAAAACTAATAAAAAAACTAAAAAAAACTGAAAAAGAAAGAAAACTAAAAAAAGGAAAAAAACTGAAAAATAAAGGAGAAAAAGAAAACTAAAAGTCGGGACACAGGGAATATAATTGACGACCGGGACACTCAAAGAGAAATTACAGACTGGGACACTGGGACACAAATAACGACCGGGAGATATAAATGACGACCGGGACACTCAAAGATAAATTACAGACCGGGACACCGGGACACAAATGACGACCGGGACACAGGGAATATAAATGACGAACGGGACGCTCAAAGAGAAATTACAGACTGGGACACAAATGACGACCGGGATACTGGGATTGTTCGATTAGCAATCACCATCAACAAAGCTCAAGGGCAATCATTAGAATAATGAGGTATAGATCTGAATACGGATTGTTTTTCCCATGGACAATTTTATGTTGCATGTTCAAGAGTCGGTAAACCTGACAATCTATTTATATGCACAGACAATGGGACATCGAAGAATGTTGTATAATCGTAAGTTTTACGTAGTTAAAAACATATATATATATCTATAACGAAAAGAAAAATCTTTTCTCTTTTATCTATATTAACAGGTGGGACACAGGGACACAACTACAATGGCGCGTAACTAATATGGCGCGTAACGACTTACGCGCGCAGGGGGGGGCTTGGAGGGGTGCGAAGCACCCCCACTAACTAGGTGTTGAGGTGGCGCGAAGCGCCACCCCAACAGCTAGTTATTATATATATATATCTTTTAAAGATCTTTTCTTTCATGCATTTCAGTCAATTGAGAATTGCTCAACTTCTGACTTTCATTTTTCATAAAAACAGTTTCAACCTCTATGGCCATTTTTTTACTATGCCTTACAAAATTAGTTCCGCAAATATCTTTAATTTAAGTTACGTGGGAGAGTCTTTCCATGAAGAAATTTCTTGTAGGGAAGGGAATTTTACAAAAAAATCCAACTTATGTTATTATAAGGTTATTATTATTTTAAAGAAAATAAAATTAATATACAAATTCCGTTCTAGTTATTCATGTACGGTGAGCGAAATTCAAAACCTGTATTAATTCAAGAATGTTCAGAAATTAAATAAACAAACAAGTTTTTCAACTAAAAGTAAGGTGCAACATCTAAACTAAAACGAAGGAAATTATTCCGTATATAAAAGAGGCTGTCTCCTCATCAACGTTCCGTTCTTTAAGCTAAAGTTTTTATTGTTTTATAAAGCAGAGTTGTGAGAAAAAGTCAAGCTTTAGCGTAAAGTGTGGGGTGTTGAGGAGGGGACAGGCCCTTTCATATACGGAATAATTTCTGTCCGTTTTAAGTTTTAATGTAGCTCCTTACTTTCAGTTAGAAAACTTGTTTTTTGTATTTAATCACATATAGATCAACCTGTTCTTCAAAATATTTGTGTTTTCATTCAGGTCTTCCTGGTTCTATCAACATGCACTGTAAGTTACAAACCTATCAGAAATAAGCAACATTTTTTGCCCATTCTGGGAAGCCACGATTCAATGCAGCCGATGGAGGCCAACATGGCCTTGAAATTTATGGATCC
Source organism: Artemia franciscana (assembly GCF_032884065.1). NCBI lineage: Eukaryota > Metazoa > Arthropoda > Branchiopoda > Anostraca > Artemiidae > Artemia > Artemia franciscana. The sequence goes on along the minus strand of NC_088875.1, from coordinate 2,706,380 downwards.
CATTTTGAAAGTGATCGGAGATACAAAAATAGGGCCGAATTTTGGTGCATTCCAACTCCCAAGTCTGTTAGTGTTTTGTCTTAAGTAATCAAAAACACTCGAGGTGTAGCAACTGGGCTGAATAAAAGCACGGCGAGTCTTAGGTGATCAGTTAATTTTTTGGTCCTCTCACAGGCACAGATTTTTTCTTCAAACTTTCTTCCTGGGCATGTTAGACCGAATAGCATGTTTTTCCATCCATGTATCCTTATCTCTTTCCCGAACATATCGTTTTGAATCCCTCTGCCCTCCCAAAATACTCCCTGAATGTTTTAACAAGAACTCTAATTATTCCCAATATATTAAATATGCACTATTTTCATAGCTTTGGCGACTATACTGTCTTTCCATTTACCTGACTATTTCACCACGAAGGGATTCAGAATCCCCTTTGAGCTAATAGTTCAAACCTTTTAGGTGGATCCGAAACGTATATTTTCTGTCCCCGAATTTGCTCCCTCAAAACGCAAAACATGAAGGCTCTTTGCCTGCTCTCACCTCCAAACACTTCAGAAGTCTCACCCCAATCCCAACTTGTCGTTTCAAAGTCAATTGCACAATTGCGCAGATATACAATTTTATAGCCTGGTTCAAACAGTTTTTTATTTACCCCTGCCCTTCTCCCATATCAAAATTTTAGGTCTACTCCCTGCTTAACCTTAAATAGTTTTCAGGTCGTATTGTACCTTAAGGTACAAAACGTTTTGGTTGACCGGAAAAAAATGTATTTTGCCCCTCCCCCTCAAGACAAATGCCCCAATACAAACTTCCAAATTACACCAGCAGATAGTAGGCACAGAAAGTTTATTTTCGATTCCAGTTTTAGGGTGGGGGGTGAATTTCGAAAAGAAGCGCAAGAAACAGACATATTATATGAAGGACGTTTTCACTTTTGAAGAAAGTCATACGAAACCTTGATTTCCCTCCTTGATTCTTGTTCGGGCTTCACTGGACACGTTTGGGGGAGCTCAATTAGTAAATCTTCACCCTCACTAGATTATCTGAGACACTGCAGATATTTTATTATAATAAAATTGGGTTATTTTAGACAAAAATGTGCTATTCACAGCATTACAGTCCCATACCTTGGCAGAGTTTCACGTTTCCAAACCTATCTCACATGACCCTTCTCTGAAGAAATAAAGTTTGTGTGCATATGTACGAGATTAACCTACAACCCTATTTTAGCGTTCCAGTTAAGAATACCCGAAGTCTAAATATTGGATAATTGAGTGTAATTTGATTATAATATGTTTTTCAACCAGCTTAAATATTTTCAACCTGTGGGCAGATTTCAAAATCACTAAACTTTACAAGAGGAAAACATCTTTTTTATAGGCTCTGCGCTACTTGTGTCATCTTTTAGATTATAAGAGCTCAAGGTAATTGAAAAAAGTATATGATCAAGAAACCTAAATTCTAGACCTATGTTACTAAAGTGTGTATTATCGTTTCCCTAGGACTAATCAACAACCCCGCCCCACCAGGATAGATGCTCAAAATAGGGGATTAAATAGTCAAACATTGTATTATAATTTGTACAGTGCATAATTAAATCATCACAACTTCTTCTTACAAAGGGAGACCTACGCATGCCTATTTTTATCGTCTGAGGGGGCATGGCCCCACTTTGTGCCTCAAATCATGCTGATTGAAAATTGTTTATGTTTTAAAATTATGCAAGGTTCAACCGCCCTATCTTTCTGATAAAACACTGACCACCGGGGAGGAATAAGGTGCAGCTTTTCCGATATGTGCAAATTTTGGATATCGGAATTATTTTATCTGCACTTACTGGATGATTATAATGGAGAATAATTATACTAAAATAATTTGAAGAAATATTCAGAAGTGACGCTGAGACATGATTTGATTTATTCTTCATATTTATTCAAACTTTGTAGGGAGTAATGAAGAAAGTCAATAAGTTTTGGCACAAATTAACTCCAAGCTCGCAAAATCTGATACAAAAATTAGATAAGAAATTGACACTATAAGTTTGGTTGCGAAAGATTTGAATGGAATGCGGGTGGAATCTAATGCGCTATCCGCTAATATTGAAAAGTAAGTTATGATTTGTAGGAGTTCTAACGTGGAAATGAAACCTGATATAGACTGTATGCATAAGGATCTGGCGCAAGCACAAATAAGAATTTGATTTTTAGAGGCGTACTCCAGAAAAGCGAATCTCATCTTTTATAATTTTGCACCAGTGAATACAGGCCCTTCGATAGCAGGCGACATTATCCAAGAATTAAACACAGTGGTGTCGGATCTCCAGCTAAGGATCCATGACCTTAAAGATGTATTTAGGCTTAAGTCTTCCAGAAGTTATGATTTAGCTATGAACTATTAGCATACACTTTTACCTAGTGTTTCTGGTTATACCAAAGGTACAACTACCTCTTTTTTCCACTTTGTTCCAATTGTATCCATTGGTGCTCTGGTTAGGGAACGCCCAGGACAAACCGAAACTGCAATACCAAGGCCAGGTTCTATCTCATCAGTGGTCATGTTTAGAAGTGTTGAAGAAAAAGAGAGCCAAAGTCAAAATGTAGTATGTCAACATGTGACAGAAAAGAAAGAAAGCGTTTTTGGTTTGCGTTTTTCAGAGATTTTAGGGTGACAGGATAAACGCAGCAATGCCGAAATTTTCAGCCCAAATGATAGTCCTCAACAACCTTCAAAGAACGCCGTCTTAACAAAGATTAGAGAGGAAAACAAGCTGATCAATCTTACGGAATAACAGCACCTAGGCAACTACTTTCAGATAATACGCCTATTAGTGATATCGTGATGTCGAACAATGTGACTAATATAAGTGGCACCATGGCTTATAAGAACTAGAGTTAGCTCACTGGAATGTTCAAAGTTTTTCTCATGACAAAGTCCAACTCTTCCTATCAGAGAAAACAAATCCAATATTGTGTCAAACAGTTCGTGGTAACGAACTGTAGTAAGGAGCGACCCGGCTCAATAGTAACCAAAACTCTATAAAATTCATAATTTTTATACCAATAGTTACATCAAAAGAACCACATTTTAATGCTGATTTTAAATATACAAGTTTCATCAAGTTTAGTTATACCCATTAAAAGTTAAGACCCTGAGAAAAATTGCCATATTTTAGAAAATAGGGGGAAACACCCCTTAAAAGTGATCGATCGCACCACCAGATTCAGCGTGCCAGAGAACCTCAGGGTAGAAGTTTCAAGCTCTTATCTACAAAAATGCGAAATTTTGTATTTTTTGCCTCAAGATAGATCACGGATGCGTGTTTATGTGTTGTCTTTTTTGTTTTTTGTTTTTGTTTATATTTCCAGGGGTGAGTGCATCAACCCAGTGGTCCTAGAGTGTCGCGAGAGGGCTCATTCTGACGGAAATTGAAAGTTCTAGTGCCCTTTTAAAGTGACCAAAAAATTGGAGGGCACCTAGGCCCCCTCCCACGCTCATTTGTTTCCCAAAGTCACCGGATCAAAATTCTGAGATTGTCATTTTATTCAGCATAGTCAAAAAACCTAATAACTATGTCTTTGGGGAAGACTTACTCCCCCACAGTCCCCGTGGGAGGGGCTGCAAGTTACAAACTTTGACCAGTGTTTACATACAGTAATGGTTATTGGGAAGTGTATAGACGTTTTCAGATGATTTTTTGGTTGAGGGAGGGGGTTTATATAGGTGGAGCTTTCTATGGAGGAATTTGTCATGGGGGAAGAAAATTTCCATGAAGGGGGCTCAGAACTTTCCAGTATTAAAAAAATGAAAAAATTAAAATAAAAAAATTTTTCAACTGAAAGTAAGGAGCAGCATTAAAACTTAAAACGAACAGAAATTATTACGCATGTGAGGGGTTCTCTTCCTCCTAATACCTCACTCTTTACGCTAAAGTATTTTTAGTGATTTCAACTATTTATTCTACGGCCTTTGTGATTCAGAGGCCATTCTTAATGAGAAAGCCATTTAGCCCAAAAAAATAATAATATACAAATTTCCTTTTAAGTATTCCTGTGCGGACAGCCAAAATTAAAACATACATTATTTCAAAAACGTTCAAAAATTAAACAAAAAATTACTCCGTATATGAAAGGGGCTGTTCTCTCTTCAACGCCCGCTCTTTACACTAAAGTTTTTTAATGTTTTAAAACGTAGAGTGGAGAGAAAGAGTCAAACTTTAGCGTAAAGAGAGCAGCCCCTTTCATATACGGAAATATTTCTGTTCGTTTTAAGTTTTAATGTCGCTCCTTACTTTCAGTTAAAAAAAACTTGTCTTTTTTTATTTAATCTATAGTTGAATCGTGGTTGGATGGTTTTGTATCAGTTGATCCATATTATTATTTTCGTCTACATAGAAATATTCAGAAAATGGCCGAGTCTATGGAGGTGTATGTGTTTTAAAGTTGAAGTTAGTTACGAATGAGAAGAAATCTGTCCGAAAACTTAAAAGTGTGTCTGTTAATTTAGTTTGGCTTAGCGAAAAATTGGCACAATTTAATATTATTTTTTGTTCAGTGTACCTTCCTCTGGAAAGTATATGAGGATAGTTGGTGGTTTTTTTTTAGCAGACTTGTCAATTTAGCAAACATTTTCATGCCAGTTTACTTTTATTCTTAGCTGACTTCAAGGTCTACACTGGTTCTTCTTAGGAGCGGCTTGTGAATGGGTGCCTCCCTAAAAGATGGAAAACCGGAGTCGGGTTTTGATTAATTAATTAAGAGGAATCTCTCAACTTTTCCCGCACAAATTTTAAAGTAATCTCAAAAATCTCTTTTTATCGTCAAATGCTCCAATTCATGTGTTGTCAAATCCAGATTAGCGCTCAGGAGCTTTTGAATGAAATTAAATAAAAAAAAGTTTTTTAACAGAAAGTAAGGAGCGACATTAAAACTTGAAACGAACAGAAATTACTTCGTATATGAAAGGGGCTGCTCCCTCCTTAACGCCCCGCTCTTTACGCTAAAGTTTTTCACTGTTTTAAAAAATAGATTTAATAGAAAGAGTCAAACAAACATATATATATATATATATATATATATATATATATATATATATATATATATATATATATATATATATATATATATATATATATATACTAGCTGTTGGGGTGGCGCTTCGCGCCACCCCAACACCTAGTTGGTGGGGCGCTTCGCGCCCCCCCAAGCCTCCCCGCGCGCTTAAGTCGTTATGCGCCATATTAGTTATGCGCCATTGTAGTTGTGTCCCTGTGTCCCATATGCAAAGCCGTATGTACTAATAATGACGTCATATACAAACGCTCTTTTTACAAACAAACAAACATGCATCCACATAACTCGTTTTTATATAGATAGATACAATACAAATTAACTGCGTAAAACTTGCGAATAAACAACATTCTTCGCTGTCCAATTGTCGCTGCATATAAATACATTGTCAGGTTTACCGACCCTCGAACATGCAACGTACAATTGTCCATGGGAAAAACAATCAGGATTAAGATCTATACCACATTTTTCTAATGATTGACCTTGAGCTTTGTTAATGGTGATTGCAAATACTAATCGAATTGGGAATTGCAATCTTTTAAATTGAAAAAGCAGATCCGTTGGAATCATGGGAATGCGAGGAATAAGAACAGCATCACCCTCATAAGGCCCTGTCAAGATTGTGGCCTCTATTAGGTTTTCCATTGTTTTTTTTTACGGCAAGTCGCGTGCCATTGCAAAGCTTTGGTGGGTTGATATTTCTTAAAAGTATTATTGGTACGCCTATTTTTAGTTGTAGCACGTGTGGTGGAAACCCTGAAGGATCTATGGAATTTAAAAATTCAGATGGATAATTAACCGCTTCATTTGGTTCCAAAACTGTGTCGACTGACTTGTAAAGGACTGCCTGGTCTCGAATCTTGTTCAAAACAATATTGTTGATTTCGTGGACGTCTATATTTTTGGGTGCGAGAATCGCTCTTTCACTTAGCCATTTATTATTTTTATAATTTTTTAGAATATTCGGAAATACTTTTTCAATCAATTCATTTTTGGACGTCACTAAATTACAGAAATCAGCAGGTAGTTGTATACGTCCTGAAATTGAGTCTACTGTTTGACCAGAGTGATCGTTTTGCAATCGGACACGCATATTTGTAGTTAATTTTAATATTTTTACGTGTGCCTATAAATTAGAATTTTTTAGGCAAGCATTCATTTCGTCTGCAGGAGTTAAACTACGTAAAAATTGCGAATATACAACATTCTTGGCTTTCCCATTGTCTCTGCATATACAAAGCCGTATGTACTAATAATGACATCATATGCAAACGCTCTTTTTACAAACAAACAAACATGCATACATACAACTCGTTTATATATAGATAGATAGATAGATAGATAGATAAAATACAAATTGCTGCATATAAATAGTTGTCGCTGCATATAAATAGATTGTCAGGTTTACCGACCCTCGAACATGCAACGTACAATTGTCAATGGGAAAAACAATCAGTATTAAGATCTATACCACATTTTTCTAATGATTGACCTTGAGCTTTGTTAATGGTGATTGCAAATGCTAATCGAATTGGGAATTGCAATCTTTTAAATTGAAAAGGCAGATCCGTTGGAATCTTGGGAATGCGAGGAATAAGAAGAGCCTCACCCTCAAAAGGCCCTGTCAAGATTGTGGCCTCTATTAGGTTTTCCATTGTTTTTTTTACGGCAGGTCGAGTGCCATAGCAAAGCTTTGGTGGGTTTATATTTCTTAAAAGTATTATTGGTAGGCCTATTTTTAGTTGTAGCACGTGTGGTGGAAACCCTGAGAATAATATCTCGAGGTAAAAACTGATCACCGACCATAACGATGGCCACTTCGTCGATAGTTGGAGCATTGTATCTACGCACATGTTGGCCAGGAGGCGTTTTGTCAGCGGAAATAACAATTTTATGCGTATAAGTAGGCATCAAATCGATGGCTGTTTTGAACAGACGCACTAAATTATTATTTTCGTGGAAAAGATGTTGTAATTGGGAAACGATTGTCCTTTCAATGTTGGGAGAAATTTCGCAACGTGCATTCAATTCAGAATTTCTATCACTGATGAAGTACAATTGTAAAAATTTATGATTCTCGCCTGAGAATGGTAGAAGAGACCCTGCTCTATGATAAATTTGCCCTTTTACTTTGAAAGTAGACATAAATTGATCTGGATTTTCAATTTGGGCTCCAAACGACGTCATTTGGAAACATGAGTTGTATTTTCTGATTCATTTATATTCCTTATGTCCCGGTGTCCCGGTCGTCATTTATATCCCCCTGTTTTATATCCCGCTTATTTTTCAGTTTTTTCCTTTTTTTAGTTTTTTTTTACTTTTTTAGTTCTTTTAGTTTTTACGTTTTTTAGTTTTTTTTAGTTTTTTAGATGAATTTTTTTTTTAGTTTTTTACCTTTTTTTTTTAGTTTTTATTGGTTTTTACCTTTTTTTAGCTTTTTATCTTTTTTATTTTTTTTATTTTTATTTTTAATTTTATTAGTATTCTTTTTCTCTTCTATTTTTCATTTTTCCTTTTTTTTAGTTTTTTTTAGTTTTTAGTTTTTTAAGTTTTTTCCTTTTTTTAGTTTCTTTAGTTTTTTTAGTTTTTCGGCTTTTTTATTTTTTTATTAGTTTTTAGTTTTTTTTGTAGTTTTTGCCTTTTTTTTAGTTTTTTCAGTTTTTTTTTTAGTTTTTAGTTTTTTACCTTTTTTAGCCTAACCAGGATTTGAACCTGGGACCTTCATTCTCCGTTCTGACACCCTCTCTCACCGAGTGACTACTCCAGCATGTTCATTTTGGTGTTTTAAATGGTATATTATTAACCAAATTAATGTGTTTTACAATATACAAAGCATCGTCATAACAAAAATGACGGCAACTAATTTCATGACGTCAGCCGAAACATGACGTCACCTGATCCACAGATCCACAGACCCACAGACAGACAGACAACTTATTTTTATATATATAGAAGATATATAATTATCTGGTTAATGTCAACATTCACCGGTGAATGTTCAAAATTCCATTTTCTCTGCTTGGATTCAATTAGCTTTGCGAGTCAGCTTTTTCAGTCTATTACGTATGGTATTTGTTATTGGGAAGTATGCATACATTTTTCAGGTAGGGGGCTGGTGAATTTTTTGCAGGAAAGATTTTCCACGGGGAGAACTATCCATGAAGAGAGAAGTTTCTGGGGGGGGGGGAGAGGGTGAACTTTCCAGGGTAAATTTTACAGTAGAGGAGTGTGCCAGACTTCCTGAGAAGAAATTTAGTATAACGAAAAAATACGCTACGAAGAGATAGTTTCTGAGGTTCATTAAAAAACGGCTAAACCAGACAAAGAGAAAAGAGATGAGGTACAACTAGGATATTATAAATTTTTATGAGATTCAATTTATCTATGTGTTTAATATTAGATACAATTGAAGCATAATCAAATCCCAGTTTTTTTTCAAATTTTCAAGGAATAATTTCACAGTTTCTTTAATATTTTTTCTAATAGGCATTCCAAGGTAAACTAATTTCTTAGAAATTAGAACTTGAGTATTAGGTAAAGGTAAAAAAGTAGGGTCATTTGTCTCTTTAGTATTGAAATCTACAACAGCAGTCTACATTGAAAGAAGTCCCAATATCTTTATATTCGTTACACAGCTGATTAAACGGCCAAAAAACGGAGATCAGCACCGCCGGTACGGACTGTAAAGTCTAATAACGTATCCTTTACCTTTTAAAGGTACGGCTTAAGTTCAAAACGTCCTTTGCGAAAATCCTTAATGACAAATTAAATCCACAGTAAACGCAACTAAAATTAACAGAATTTTGGGCATATAAAACAGAGTTATTAAATAAAGGCAGTGAGGTACGGCTACCTTGACGGACTCCTTTCAAAATATCAAAAATAACTTCCGACCTAAGGTGATGGTACATATACAGAAGACATTTTACTATATAAACATTTACCGTTCTTTTATGCGCTTCAATTCTAACTTTGGAAAAAGGCAAGAGTTGAAAGCTCGAGCAACATCTAAAGCATAAAAAATAATATAGGATCTACTTCTGTCTGCATCAGCAAGAACATTCATTAAAGCAAAAAAGGGCATGCTCCCGGCTAATACCTTTTTGGTAACGAAACTGGTGGGGTGGGACATAATATTTAGAAACAATTTCATCCAAAATAACTGACTAAAATAATTTAAAAATAGTACAAGAAACTGTCATTGGTCGGAACGCATTGCACGCTTTAAAATCCTTTTTGTCTTTTTGTCTTCGGGATAGGGGTTATTTGACCAACTGTTAAATTGATAAGGAACAGCCCCTTTTTCAATAGAAATTTGAAAAAGTAGTGATTAATGATTAAAAAGAAAAGCACTTGCAAAATCAAAACGCCTGGCAGTAATTCCATCAACTCCTGCGGAATTTCTTTTCTTTAGTTTTTTTCCAACAAAACGATACATCACTTGGCTTAACTATAAAAGTCAAAGCTTCATATTTTTTCAGACAGGCACTTAATTCTTTTTCAGATTTTGATTCAAGAGCAGGATCGGGAGAAAAAAAAACTCATGCTTATAATAATTTATCCACTCAGGCTCAAGAATATTATTTGCATAATTGCATTCAAAAGGGCGTTCAAATTTTTTCCTAAGCTTCGAAGGGTTCTCTGCTATTTCATAAGCGCTTTTCTCAATAAGATCTGCTTTATGGTTTCTTAACATTTTAGCAAAAAAAAAAAATTAGAACGTAGCCACAAACCATTAACAGTCCCAGACTTCGGCCTGCCGCAATCCCTCAAACATTCAGACAAATTTTAGAAGACTCTCACCCGGACATAATGGAAGTTTTTTTTTTACCAACCCTGAACTTGAGAGCCTTTCTTAACACGCTTGCACGGGACAGCTGAAGCTTCAGCGCACTTTACTGCATTGTTAGTTTCTGGAAGATAGGTGACAAGTCCAATGACTATTTCTTTTTCACATAAACCAGAGTGCGTGCACAAGAAATCAAAGGGCACCTTTATTTTATTTAATGTTCCGTCGCATTTAAAAAGAAACCTCTCGCTGTTAACTTTTTTCCAGTCTTTTATATAAAACCACTTTTTATCTAGCTGTTTAGAGGAATTAACCGAAGCAATCATTAACAACTTTATTGGAGGGTGATCCTAATAAAAGCCATCACTAATTACACTGACAGTTTCACCGAGGAAAGATGCAATAAATAATCAAGGTTAGAAGTCGCTGACAGGACACCTATAAACGTGAAAGTTTCAGTTTTAGAAGCAACTGAGTAAGAAGGGGAGAGGAAATTCAGAAGGAGTTAGGTTCTTGGCGGTACTCTGTCTGTTAAGTCACAACTAAAGTCTCCTGAGGTCAAAACTCGATTATCTGGGCGCTTCGAAACTCTCTTCACAAAACTCGCTAGCCTTTTGCAAGCATTTATGAACTTATTCTCTTATTGCGAAGAGCAGTAATTAGTTGGCAGGTAAACGTTTATACAGATTAGGTCAAAAATTCAGCAGCAATGAAATAGTCATTTGACTCAAGGAGATTGAGGGGAAATTGTGAAATGACAGCCAATCCACCAGAAGGTCGGCCACGGCACTTGTTCGTTTTAGCTTGGTGAAATAACAGAGAAGAATTCTTTGAAATGCTGAGTGGATTTTTCCTTTCATCAGGTAAAAAATGGTCTTACAGAAAAATTATTTCATTTGTAGTTAAAAGTTCAGAGAGGACTTAGCCTTTGTAAACCACGTTGCCATTGATACTCCATGATAAGAGACATAAGGCTAGAACCATTATGCTGACTTAACTTTATTTAAAAGTTCTTGGGCGACGGGACATTTGAAGGTGTAACATGGAAGATCCTATGATTTGCACAATGCGCATTTCTTAGGCCTTTGACAAGGATATGTTTTGGAGCTTGAATGACCATGGTCACAGCAGACTATGAAATTAATGCCGACTCGATTCTACATGTGAAAATTAGGGGAATTGTCCGAATGGAAATTTCTACCGGGAAATAAATTCTCCAGAGGGAGTTTTCTGCTGGAGCAATTTTCTACCAGGCGGCGGGCTATTAATGTGAAAATTTCCGTGGAGGAGGGGATTTCCCTGGAACCATTCATGAGAAATTTTTCAAGGGATTTTTTTGCTAGAATAGAGTTGTCTGAGAGGAATTTTACTGGCGAGAGGGGGGCGTTTTTTTACGTGGGAATAACTTTCCATAGAGAGATTGCCCAAGGGAAGGAGGCCATGGAGGGGGAGCCAGATATCCCGACAATATTTAAAAACGATCATAAATCAAACAAAAAAGCAAGATTTTTTCAGCTGAAAGTAAGGAGCAACATCAAAACTTCAAACAAACAGAAATTATCTATTACTAATAAAACTGACTTTTGTCCCAATTGCTTATGAACAATTCCTGAAGCACATAGGCCATTTAATAAGAGTAATAAGCTTTTTTAAATGTTCTAAGAAAATTAGTGTAAGGCGCGAGGTATTGAGGAGAGGGCAGCCCCCTTCATATAAGTAATGGTTTCTGTTCGTTTTAAGCTTTGATGGTGCAACTTACTTTCAGTTGAAGAAAACTTGTATTTTTATTTAATCCTTCATAAATAAACTGTCTAAAATCTAAACTCAACACTGCTTCAATTCAAGGTCTCCTGATCCAGAATTCCTGATCATTCATATGATATCGTGTCTTACAAGCAAATCCATGTTGGACCCTCTGGATAAAGGGGGTGCAGCTAGAGTTTTAGGTTTGGAGGAAGTATTTAAAGAATATATCATCAAAATCCAGTTTCACGACACATGTGGACACATAAGCTAAATTTCTAAGGTAAGTAGGTAAATTTCCCAAGGTATTGGCGACAGAAAAGCTAAATTTTCATGGTAAATTTCCCAAGGTGTCAGCACGCGGCACCGACACATTGGAACGTCCCCCTTCCCTACCTTTCGACAACCGACTCCACCCTTAGCTGCAATACTGATTGGAGACCATGGTTTTATTCAATTGAATCTTCTACCCATGCAAGTGAACAAAAAAAAATGTATGGTTAATTGTTTTCCTTTTAGTTGTTTTGGTAAAAATTGCTCTGTCTTGAACTCACCATACATTTCGAATATTGGTGCATCAGGTGTGTATTGACAAGTATTGACAACAAATAAACGTGCTGCTCTGCACCACGGTCAAACTTAGCTGAGCGATAAGCCCCCAACGACTGGACAACCGAAAATTACCTAAGGAAAGCTGGCGCCATCTTCTGGATGAGTTGCACATAAAAAAAAATCGGTCGAAATCCACTACCTTTTTCTAATTATACGATAATAGCACCGACCCCCATCTCTGCCCAATAGTACTGGCCGGCCAATGCGTCAATTGGGCGTTAGTCATAACCAGGAAAATTTAGTATGTTCAGAACTCTTTATTTCAAATAAGCAAGTAAATCGTCTTGTTTAGCATTTATTTTACTCTGCTGTGACAACTCCACCCCCCCCCCAGAACACGAAAAAAGAACTTAAAACGGATTAATATATATATATATATATATATATATATATATATATATATATATATATATATATACATATATATGTATACACATACATATATATATGTATATATATATACTAGCTGTTGGGGTGGCGCTTCGCGCCACCCCAACACCTAGTTGGTGGGGGCGCTTCGCGCCCCCCCCAAGCCCCCCCGCGCGCGTAAGTCGTTACGCGCCATAATAGTTACGCGCCATTGTAGTTGTGTCCCTATGTCCCACCTGTGAATATAGATAGATATATATATATGGTTTTAACTACGTAAAACTTGCGAATATACAACATTCTTTGCTGTCCCATTGTCTTTGCATATAAATAGATTGTCAGGTTTACCGACTCTTGAACATGCAACATATAATGGTCCATGGGAAAACAATCTGTATTCAGATCTATACCTCATGATTCTAATGATTGCCCTTGAGCTTTGTTGATGGTGATTGCTAATCGACCATTCCCTGTCCCGGTGTCCCGGTCGTCATTTACATCCCCCTGTTTCCCCCGGTGTCCCCGTTGTAGTTGTGTCCCTGTGTCCCGGTCGTCATTTATATTCCCTGTGTCCCGGGTCCCGGTCGTCATTTGTATCCCTGTGTCCCGGTCTGTATATACATTCGTTTTTTAGTTTTGTTTTTCTCCTTTATTTTTTTCCTTTTTTTTTCTTTTTTAGCTTATTTAGATTTTTAGATTTTTTAGTTTTTTTTATTAGTTTTTAGTTTTTTTTTTCTTTTTAGTTTTTTTGTCCCGGTCGTCATTTATATCCCCCTGTTTCCCCCGGTGTCCCCGTTGTAGTTGTGTCCCTGTGTCCCGGTCGTTATTTATATTCCCTGTGTCCCGGTCGAACTTATGTCCTGGTCGTCATTTATACTCCCTGTGTCCCGGTGCTTTGTTGATTGCTAATCGAACATTCCTTTTGTCCTGGTCGCTTTCTCTTTGAGTGTCGTCATTTATTAGTTTTTTCCTTTTTTTTTTAGTTTTTTATTGGTTTTTACCTTTATTTTAGCTTATTTTTCAGTTTTTTCCTTTTTTTTAGTTTTTTTTTATTTTTTATTTTTTTTAGTTTTTTACCTTTTTTTAGTTTTTTTAGTTTTTTTAGTTTTTTAGCTTTTTTACTTTTTTTATTAGTTTTTAGTTTTTTTTGTAGTTTTTGCCTTTTTTTAGTTTTTTCAGTTTTGACGTCACCTGATCCAGTTTTTTCAGGTGACGTCACCTGACACATCCATCCATCCATCCACAGACAACTTATTTTTATATATATAGATATATATATATATATATATATATATATATATATATATATATATATATATATATATATATATATATATATATATATATATATATATATATATATATATATATATATATATATATATATATATATATTGCCCTGGAGGGGAACATAGGGCCCTGGAAGAGAATATGGGGACCCAAACTTGTCCATATGCCTGGTAAAGGAAAATGGATGTGCTCAGGTCCATTATATCACGAAAGTGATACCTGCCAGGTTGCAGTCATTACAATTTGTGGAGATTGAAATAATATTCAATAACCATCAAAAGAATATATCTGTCGAGCAAGCATCTTAAATCACCGTGGTATGCATATTCTTGGAATAATGGTAAAAAAGGTGCCTGGAAACAGATATCCAATTGAGAAATCGATTGCGCAAGTAACTTGTAACAATGCAGTGACACTTGACACAAGTTGGCCAGCGTCCCAAAATCAACACATTGATCGCCTAGAATGTATTTCGAAGAACACAATATCATCAATGACTTGTTATATCAGTCGAATGACGTGTCGTTCTTTTACTATAGGAAAAAATGGGTCTCAGTTTCGATTCCTATATCAAACATAAATTTCATAACATCAATGTAAAAATGGTTAGAAGCTAAAAATGTTGTTGGAAAAGAAAACATGTCACCATTTTAACTCTACTTAATAAGAATACCATCCGTGCCTTTGATTATGTAGATGGCAGCATTGGCAGAATCACCGTTATACCTTCTTCATGTTCTTAAGCTTATGAAGAAAAGAGTTGAGGCTAGGGAAAAGCTTAAACTACATACAGGGATAATACCTATGATGAACAAAATGGCTATATCAAAATTTTGAATGGAGGGGGTTAGTTGCCCTACAACTTTCTAGTCATTTAAAAACGGATTGTAACTTTTAATTTCGGTTCGAAAGAGCCCTCTTCCGATATTCTAGGACCACTGGATCGATATGATCACCCCCGGGACACAAAAAAACAAACATATAAACACAAATCAGTTATCTTTCTTCTGTGAACTAGGGGATAGGGAACCGCTTAAAATGTATAAAGGGATATTACTATCATAGTTGAACCCCCAATAACTACACCTTTGGGTATAACCTGACCCCCCATAGCCCCAGGGGAAAGGTATTCAAGTTATAAAATTTGTTCATTGTTTAAGCAATGTATTTGTTATTGGGAAGCATGCATGTATTTTCAGGTGGGTGGGGACAAATTTTCTGCTGGGAGACTTTCCAAGGGGGAATTTTCCATGGGGAGGGAGGTTTCCAAAGAGTGACTTGTCAGTGGAAATTGTACACTGCGGGATTTTGCCAGAATTGTAATACTAAACTCATTTTGTATGTCTTGTTTTCTCTATTCTGTCTCAATTTTACGTTCGGAGGGGCTAAGAGTAATTGTCGGAGCTAATTTTCACCAGGATTGAATTGTCTAGAGGAAATTTCGTGGCGATGGGGTTTCTCCGTGGAGGTGGCATTATTTAAAAACAATCAGAAATTAAATTAAAAAACAAGCTTTTTACAATTGAAAGCAAGGAGTAAGATTGAAATTTATAACGAACAGAAATTATTAGGTATATGAAGGGGGTTGCCACCTCCTCAACACCTCGCTCTGTTAGGCTTGGAAATTTCTGGAAAATCGTCGTCTTTTTCATATTTAAGTTCCTCTCCCACAGAATACGATCTTCACTTCATAAAAATTCTTTGTACACGCCTGTCTTAAGTCCTACAGAGTCTCTTGCCAGGCTGGGCCGATGACGTCAGTTGAAGTTGGCCAGTATACTGGCCAGTTGATACTGGCCGATGTAGTTGGCCAGTATCAACTTGGTCAGTTGATACTGGCCAGTCGGCCAGTATACTGGCCGATGACGCCAGTATACAAAAATACGATGCATAAATTGTCAAAAATTTCACCGAGTTTTCACCCGGATTTGTTGGGTCAATCCCAAACTTAAACTAAAAATTTGCCAAAAGGGTACCTGTTTCTGACTGCTACAAGTTTCTATATCGTCATCACTCGAAATACACGATAAAAAACCACTGGAATACGTCTTCTTTGACGCCTCTTTTGGAACATGGTTAACGATATATTTTTGTTTTCTCATTGTAAAACTTCACCATGTTAAAACTGATGAATTAAATTTCTTTAATGTCTGATAAAAGGAATCTTACTACTAGCCAATTATGGAGAACGTGGTTTGCATGCAATATTTTATTTTACGTAATGATTTGTCGATGAGTTGATTAACAAGAAAATTGTAGCCAGCAAAGTAAATGTCAATGAAACAGATGAAATTAAAAATATATCTTGTTGAAGAGACGAATACTGAGGAAGTTCACCATGAACCGTCCAAGGACCCATCGACTCAAAAGAAGGTTCGTAAGCCATGTGATTTATAACCCATATTTTGTAGAATCACACATTCACTCGTGGAGTGAATAAAAAACAACAACCATATACGAAATTAAACACTAATAAAACTTAGCTTCAAAAATAAAACAGTTTACTTTCATGATTAAATAGAAAAAAACTATTTTTTGTAACTGAAAGTAAGGAGCGATATTAAAACTTAAAACGAACAGAAATTACTCTGTATATGAAATGAGTTGTCCCCTCCTCAACGCCTCGCTCTTTACACTAAGGTTTTCAACTGTTTTAAAAAGTAAAATTGTGGTAAAGAGTCAAACTTTAGAGTAAGGAGCGAGGGATTGCGGAGGGGACAACTCATTTCATATACGGAGTAATTTCTGTTTGTTTTAAGTTTCAATGTCGCTCCTTACTTTCAGTTAAAAAACTAGTTTTTTTGTTTGTTTCGTTTCTGAACGTTTTTGAATTATTGGATGTTTTATTTTAACTCTCCGCAAATAAATTAATAAAATAAAATTTGCATATTAATTCTTTTTTTTGGCTAAATGGCTTTCTCTTAGTTTCGATCAGACGATTTTAAGAAATAAGGGGTGGGGAAGGAGGCCTAGTTGCCCTCCAGTTTTTCGGGTACTTTAAAAGGCAACTAGAACTTTTAATTTTTAAAGAACGTTTTTGTTAGTAAAAATATACGTAACTTAAGAATTAACTTAAGAAACAAACTTTTATATTCTTATATTTTCATTATGTATATGTGGGGGTATATGAGCGAGGTTTTTACTTCCTCCTAAATACCTCACTCTTTATGCTAAAGTATAACCTCTGCTCGTTTTAAGTTGTAATGTTACTCCTTACTTTAAATTGAAAAAACTTTTTCATGTTTATTTTTTCATTGTTTTTTTTAGTAATGCTAGAAAATCCTGCGCCCTTTTTATCGAATTTCTCTTCCCCCATGAAATATTTCTCCAAGGAAAGATCCTTCCACATAGCCCCTCCCCTCAACCCCACCCCCCAAACCAAAAAAAATCCCCCTGAAAACGTCTGTACACTTACCAATAACCATTACTGTATGTAAACAATGGTCAAAGTTTGTAACTTGCAGCCCCTCCCCCAGGGACTCTGGGGGAGTAAGTAATCCCCAAAGAGATGGTTTTCTGGTTTTCGACTATGCGGAACAAAATGGCTATCTTAAAATTTTTATCCGTTGACTTTGGGAAAAAATGAGCGTGGGAGGGGGCCTAGGTGCCCTCCAATTTTTTTGGTCACTTAAAAAGGGCTCTAGAACTTTTCATTTCCGTTAGAATGAGCCCTCTTGCAATATTCTAGGATCATTTGGTCGATGACCCCAGGGGAAAAGGAAAAAAAACAAAAAAAAAACAAAAAAACAAATGAACACGCACCCGTGATCTGTCTTCTGGCAAAAAATACGAAATTCCACATTTTTGTAGATAGGAGCTTGAAATCTTTTTTTATGACTTTTAGGGGTTGTTTCCCCCTATTGTCCAAAATAAGGCAAATTTCCTCAGGCTCATAACTTTTGATAACAAAGGCTAAATTTGATGACACTTATATATTTAAAATCAGAATAAAAATCTGATTCTTTTGATGTATCTCTTAGCATCAAAATTCCGTTTTTTAGAGTTTCGTTTACTATTGAGCCGGTTCGCTCCTTACTACAGTTCGTTACCACGAACTGTTTGACAGCACCTACCAACAAAAATTTCACGAGTGTGATCATTCCTGGCTGTACAGGCAGCATCATGAATTGTGCTGTAACAAAATGGCAAATAAAATGGCAAATGTGCTGTAAGATGGCAAATAAAAATGAGAGGCTGGGTTTTCTAAAAAAATGGTGTCTAGGACTGCCTAATTCTAAATCCAGAAAAGTCAAAAGAAACAAGGCAGACCTCATCTAGCCAATTCCACCCTCTAGCACTCATTCAAATTTTGTTGATAACCATTATCTAAAACTTGGTAATTAATTTAAAACAATGACCACCTTTATCACATCCTGATGATTACACAATTTGTGAGGCTATCTGTAATTTTTAGCATTGATAACTTTATAATTGATTAAGTGTTTGAAAGGAAAGGGCCGGAACACTATAGGCAAGTGTGTATTCTCCTGATGAGCCCTTGTGTTGGGTTGTCGAATCTGAATTATTTGTCTTTTTTATTGTTTTTAATTTTATTATTTTTATTGTTTTTTAATTTTAAGTCGTCATTTGGTAAATGACGAATTATATTTACTTACGACACGACTGCCTGTCCACGGATTATTCTTTATGGTTGATTGTATATGGCTATGCTGTTTGACCAATCTAATAGGATGGATGAGTAGGGTTAAGGCCTCATTCAAGTACTGATCTATATTAATTACTAAAGTAGGAAAACAGTCTTCCTTTTCTCCTTCTGTCTTCTTTTTTTTATGATGTATGTTTATTTATGTGTTTGTGCTGTTGCATTGGTGATTTCTTTTGTCATTATAATAAAAATATACGAATTTAGAAGTCCGTTACATAAATTAATTCGTAAGTTACGTATATTTTTTCTAATAAAAAGGTTCGTAAAAATTAAAAGTTATATTTGCCTTTTTAAGTAGCCAAAAGATTGAAGGGCAACTAGGCCTCCTTCCCCACTCTTTTTTTCTCAAAATCGTCCGATCAAAACAAAGAAAAAGCCATTTAGCCAAAAAAAAAAGTTAATATGCAAATTTCGTTTTAAGTATTGATGTGCGGAGAACCAAAATCAAAACATGATTAATTTAGAATTATATTAGAGTCAAATAACATGGATGAGCTTGACGATTTTTTTTGTTTACTATTATGTGTACTATTTACTATAGTATAATAATTCATGATTTTCTATAGTATAATAGTTTACTATTAATATTATTATCTTGTATTATTTGTTTAATGCCCTCTCTACTTCCCTTACTTTTCTCTTATTCCCGAAAGATTTATTACCCATGAGCATTTTTTACAAGCTCTATCTCTCTTCTACTAAAACCTTTCCTGCTACTTCACACACTATTATTCTTAATTCAAACTTCACAGGTTTGTATGATTTTCTTTAAGATAGCTTGACGTTTTCGGGGTGTTTCTCCCCTTTTACGAAAATTACACAAATTTTCTCAGGCTCGTAACCCTCTTTTTATGTTAGGCACTTTTGGCTCATAGGCAACCCTGTTAAAAACAGCAGCAATATCCGAAGGATCGCTCTCTCAGAAATAATGTTCACCATGTGTAGCGTACCAGGGATTTTAGAGACTGTGCCAAGCGTGGCAGAATTGTACCAAGTGCGGTGACACCTTGCGGCCTAATTGGCGTTCCAAGGTCCACACCAGGTGGTAGGAAGTAAGCACCACCTCGGCAACATCAGAAGCAAAACAAAGTCGAATAAGTCTTGTATTCCTTCTGAACGAGGTCTATACAGAAGGAACTTGCAATACCTGTAATAACTTATACGAATTCATTCCACATCCCCAGACTTTTTCAATCCCAGAATTATATAACCGAAAAATTGTGTTTTTGCTTTTCGGAGGTAGATGGATGGATTCATATACCCTGGGTTAAAAACCTATTTTTTGAAAGAATTAGATCGCTTTGAATAAATTTTCAATTACCTCCCTGAAATTGTGGGTGCAAACAATGATGTGCTGAAAGTACGACCGAGAAAATATGGGACAGTCCTCTATTTCAGGGTCCGGTCGTGAGAAAACTGTCAAAACGTATATATATATATATATATATATATATATATATATATATATATATATATATATATATATATATATATATATATATATTACCTTAGACCTTAGATCCTCCTGTACCTCCAGAGGCACCCAGGGCATCAACGAGAAGCCACCAATCATCCCTCATGTGCGCCGCAGCAAGGACATCTTCCCATGCCGGTTGAAGGGAAGCATTTATGTTTCGCAGGTCCGTCTGATAGGTGCACCGCAGTGTATTGCGCGGCCTGCCTCTTCTTCTTCTTCCTTTTGGTTGCCTCTGGAACGTCGCTTTTGGGATCCGGGAATCGTCAGTACGAAGTACATGCCCCAAGTATTTCCACCGACGTGTCCTAATGACATCTGTCACTATGGGTTGTCCGGTTATCCGTCTCACCTTCTCATTAGAGATTTTTTGTGACCAATTGATGTTTAGGATTCTCCGGAGACATGTATTCTCGAAAGCTAGAATTCGCCTTTCTTGCGTGTTATTCAGATGCCAGGTTTCGGAAGCATATAACAGGACGGGGATCACGTTGCTATTGAATAGACGAAGCTTGAGTCGGAGGGAGAAATTCTGCTACCTCCATATCGGTTTTAGTCTGTTAAATGTGCCGGAGGCCTGCCCAATGCGGCATGATGTATCTTTTTCAGTTGATTAACACTGTATTTAACACTGTGCTCCCAAGATATTTAAATTCTAGAACCTGCTCAATGTCCTGGTTATCGCATCTCAGGTGTAAAGGTGAATCGGTTACTGCCATACTTTTTGTTTTATCAGCGTTGATTCTTAGTCCCATAAGTCGGCCTCTGTCACGTACATCTTCTAGAAATTCTTGTAGTCTTTGTTTACAGGACTCAATAAGCGTGATATCGTCGGCAAAGTCTAGATCATTAATTTGGTGTTCTACGTTTAATTGTATGCTTCTGGTGCCAGTGTTACGGAGCAGATGGTCAATGGCTAGCGCAAACAGGAAAGGTGACAAGACACAGCCTTGTTTAACACCAGAAAGGACACGAAAGTATCTTTTCCTTCCTTCTGTTGTTTTAACACAGCATTCAGATTCTTCGTATAGAGCCATTATGAGGGCTATTAACTTCTCAGGGATCCCATAAAAGGTTAGTAGTTTCCATAGAGTCTCCCGATGCAGCGAGTCAAAGGGCTTTTCAAAGTCTATAAATGCCATGTAAAATTTGTTTTGCCATTCTCGGCTATCATTAATTAACACCCTTAGTGTGAAGATCAAATCGGTACATGAACGTCCTAGTCAACAACCATGTTGCTCTTCTCTCAAGTACTTGTCAAGTGGACTCTGTATTCTGTGAAGGATTATTAGTGAAAGAAGTTTGCCAGGTATGGATGAGAGACTAATACCTCTCCAATTCCCAGGTATTGTCTTATCGCCTTTTTTGAAGAGTTTTATGAGTGTGCTGCGCCTCCAATCTGTTGGTACTTTTTGTGTCATCCAATTTTTTCGGAACAAGGACAGCCATATAGATATGCATGAACTGATTGATGCCTTTATCAACTCCGCCGTGATACGGTCTTCGCCTGGTGCCTTGCCGTTTTTTAATTTCTTTGTGGCTGTTAGTAATTCGTCAAGAGTCGGGGGTTCTGTATTGATGTCAAGCTTGAGGAAAGCTATAGAGGGTACATCTAGAAGCTCATCAGGCGTTGGTCTATTCAAAAGCTTTTCAAAATGGTTGGCCCATGTTTCATCAATATCCGATCGCTCGGTGATGAGAACGCCATCAGGATTTCTTACAGGTCCATCTTGAATCGGTTTCTTGCCTATTATTTCATTCGTTAGTTTATAAAGGGTATATATATATATATATATATATATATATATATATATATATATATATATATATATATATATATATATATATATATATATATATATATATATATATATATATATATATATATATATATATATATATATATATATATATATATATATATATATATATATATATATATATATATATATATATATATATATATATATACATATATATATATATATTACTTCGTATTACTTCGCCAAAATCAGAACATGCATTGATTCAAAAACGTTCAGAAATTAAATAAAAAAAAACAAGTTTTTTTAACTGAAAGTAAGGAGCGACATTAAAACTTAAAACGCACAGAAATTACTTCGTATATGAAAGAGGCTGCTTCCTCATCAACGCCCCGCTCTTTGAGAATTGAGAGAAAGAGTAAAACTTTAGCGTAAAGAGCGGGGCGTTGATGAGGAAGCAGCCTCTTTCATATACGAAGTAATATATATATATAAATATATATATATATATATATATATATATATATATATATAAATATTTATATATATATATATATATATATATATATATATAATATATATATATATATATATATATATATATATATATATATATATATATATATATATATATATATATATATATCTATATATATAGCGTATAGAGTGATGTACACTGTATATGCCTGGACTTCTTACTGCTTATATTTTTATCAAATTCGTAATCGCTAGCCTATTCTTACAGACGATTAAATAAAAAAAATCAAGTTTTTTTAACTGAAAGTAAGGAGCGACATTAAAACTTAAAACGCACAGAAATTACTTCGTATATGAAAGAGGCTGCTTCCTCATCAACGCCCCGCTCTTTACGCTAAAGTTTGACTCTTTCTCTCAATTCTTCTTTTTAAAACAGTAAAAAACTTTAGCGTAAAGAGCGGGGCGTTGATGAGGAAGCAGCCTCTTTCATATACGAAGTAATTTCTGTGCGTTTTAAGTTTTAATGTCGCTCCTTACTTTCAGTTAAAAAAACTTGTTTTTTTTTTATTTAATTTCTGAACGTTTTTGAATCAATGCATGTTTTGATTTTGGCTCTCCGCAGAGGAATAATCAAAACGAAATTTGCATATTTTTTTTTTTGGCTCAATGGCTTTCTCATAATTTTGATCGAATGATTTTGAGAAAAAAAGAGCGGGGGACGAAGCCTAGTTGCCCCCCGATTTTTTGGTTAATTAAAAAGGCAACTAGAACTTTTAATTTTTTACCAATCTTTTTATTGGTAAAAGATTTACGTAACTTATTAATTAGCTTACGTAAAGAACTATTGTATTCTCATGTTTTTATTACATATATGAGGGGATTCGCCCCATCGTCAGTACCTCGTTCTTTACACTAAAGCTTAAATTTTATCCCAATTTATTAAGAATGACCCCCTGAATCACAAAAGCCGTAGAATAAGTAGTTGAAATTACTGAAAATACTTTAGCGTAAAGAGCGAGGTATTAGAAGGAGGTGAGCCCCCCATATGGGTAATAATTTCTGTTTGTTTTAAGTTTTATTGCTGTTCCTTACTTCCAGCTGAAAAAGCTTTTTCCCTTTTATTTTTAATTGTTTTTTTTTAAATAATGCCAGTAAATCCTGCTCTCCCTTCATGGAAATTTTCTTCTCCCATTAAAAATTCTCGAAGGAAATTTCCCTCAGCATATCCCCCTCTTCTCAACCCCTCCCCCAAACCAAGAAAATCCTCCTGAAAACGCCTGTATACTTCCCAATAACCATTACTATATGTAAGCACAGGTCAAAGTTTGTAACTTGTTGCCCCTCCCACGGGGACTGTGGGGGAGTAAGTCGTCCCCAAAGACATAGTTATAAGGTTTTTGACTACGCTGAATAAAATGGCTATCTCAGAATTTTGATCCGTTGACTTTGGAAAAATAATTAGCGTGGGAGGGGGCCTAGGTGCCCTCCAATTTTTTTGGTCACTTAAAAAGGGCACTAGAACTTTTCATTTCCGTTAGAATGAGCCCTCTTGCAACATTCTAGGACAACTGGGTCGATACGATCACCCCTGGAAAAAAAAAAAAAAAAAAAAAAAAAAACACGCATCCGTGATCTGCCTTCTGGCAAAAAATGCAAAATTCCACATTTTTGTAGATAGGAGCTCAAAACTTCTACAGTAGGGTTCTCTGATACGCTGAATCTGATGGTGTGATTTTCGTTAAAATTCAATGACTTTTAGGGGGCGTTTCCCCCTATTTTCTAAAATAACGCAAATTTTCTCAGGCTCGTAACTTTTGATGGGTAAGACAAAACTTGATGAAACTTATATATTTAAAACCAGCATTAAAATGGAATTCTTTTGATGTAGCTATTGGTATCAAAATTCCATTTTTTAGAGTTTTGGTTACTATTGAGCCGGGTCGCTCCTTACTACAGTTCGTTACCACGAACTGTTTGATCCGCTAACTCTTGGTTCCTCTGCCTAGACACGATAATGCCAATTTAATTATTAATATCTAGCATGTATTTACGACGTTAAGGTTACAGCGGTTAAGTCATCTCAACTCAACTGTAGGTACAACCGTTAGATCTTAAAGACTTGATTATCATCATAATTAAAAATATAATTTCAAATAGTTGAATTTCCCCGTTCTGGTTGAAGTGTAAGTTCGCACAGAATTATTCAAATACCGTTTGATTTTTTTGCGTGTTGTGTATGGGAAAAACAATAGGAAATGAAAACCATATATCTGATAGTTTAATACCAAAAATAGATATTTGTGGAAGCAAAATGACATTTTGTTTATTTATGTATGTAAAGCAATAGTATTAATTATAAAGTTTAGAATTTTCGATCTGATGTTGAACATTTTTTTAAGACGAGACAAGGTATGAAATTTATTTGACAACCTTGAAAAACAGACCATAAATTAATACATTACAGTACTTTAAGTTTATTGAACTTGACTCGGATCGAAGCAAATAATTTGTAATGGATTGATTTCTTTACTATCATACAGTTCGTGGTAACAAACTGTAGTAAGGAATTTTGATACCAATAGTTACGTCAAAAAAATTGCATTTTAATGCTGATTTTAAATATATAACTTTCATCAAGATTAGTCTTACCTATCAAAAGTTACGAGCCTATGAAAATTTACTTCATTTTAGAAAATAGTTGAAAACACCCCCTAAAAGTCATACAATCTTAACGGAAATCACACCATCAGATTTAGGTTAGGTTATCAGAGAACCTTATTGTAGAGGTTTCAAGCTCCTGTCTACAAAAAAGTGGAATTTTGCATTTTTTGTCAGAAGATAAATCTCGGATGCGTGTTTATTTGTTTTTTTGTTTGTTTTTTTGTTATTTTTTTTTCCAGGGGTGATCATATCGATCTAGTGGTCCTAGAATAGGACGAGAGGGCTCATTCTAACGGAGATTAAAAGTTCTGGTGCCCTTTTTAAGTGACCAAAATATTGAAGGGCACCTAGGCCCCCTCCCACGCTCATTTTTTCCCCAGAGTCACCAGATCAAAATTCTGAGATAGCCATTTTATTCACCATAGTCGAAAAACATAATAACTATGTCTTGGGGACGACTTACTCCACTGAAGTCCCCGTGGGAGGGGTTGCAAGCTACAAACTTGGACCTGTGTTCACATATAGTAAGTGCCTTTTCTGGGAGATTTTTTTGGTTTGGGAGGGAGAGTTGAGGTGGAGGGAGGGCCTACGTGGGAAGATCTTTCCATGGAAAACTTTTCAATTGGGAAGAGACTTTCAATGAAGGGGCCGCAGGATTTTTTAGCATTATTTAAAAAAACAATGAAAAAATAAATATGGAAAGTTTTTTTCTACTGAAAGTGAGGACAGCATTAAAACTTAAAACAAACAGAAATTATTACGCATACGTGGGGTTTTCCTCTTCATAATACCTCGCTCTTTACGCTAAAGTATTTTTAGTAATTTTCTACTATATATTCTACGGCCTTTGTGATTCAAGGGTCATTCTTAAGGAATTGGGACGGAATTTAAGCTTTAGTGTAAAGAGCGAGGTATCGACGAGGAGTGAACCCCCTCATATATGCAATAAAACATACGAATATAGAAGTTCGTTACGTAAGTTAATTCGTTTAATTACGTATATTTTTACTAATGAAAATCTTCGTAAAAAATTCAAAGTTCTAGTTGCCTTTTTAAGTAATCAAAAAATTGGAGCGCAACTAGGCTTCCTCCCTCGCTCCTTTTTTCTCAAAATCTTCCGATTAAAATTATGAGAAATCCATTTAGCAAAAAAAAATTAATATGCAAATTTCGTTTTAATTATTTATGCGCGGAGAGCCAAGACCAAAACATGTATTAACTAAAAAATGTCCGGAAATTAAATAAAAAACAAATTTTTTTAAATGAAAGTAAGGCGCGACATTAAAACTTAAAACGAACAGAAATTATTCTGTATATAAAAGGGGATTTTCTTCCTCAACGCCCCACTCTTTACGCTAAAGTTGTTTACCGTTTTAAGAAGTAGAGTTAAGAGGAAGAGTCAAACTTTAGCGTAAAGAGCCCCTTTCATATACGGAGTAATTTCTGTTCGTTTTAAGTTTTATGGTCGCTCCTTACTTTCATTAAAAAAAAAAACTTGTTTTTTTTTTATTTAATACAAAGTAAGATTTGTTTTATTTACTATATATAGGCTAAGGTTTGGTATATTGATTTATTTGCTATACAAAGTAAGGTTTGGTCTTCGGAGGTGTATCAAAAGATCGTCAGGTAAGGGGTATAGGGAGTCTTGGGCCTTTACCCTTCCAATCCCATATTTTATAGGATTCCTTACAATTAGATTGATCAAAAAGATTTATGTTTCTATTGCTGCTCCAGGGGCCTGCTTTAGGTGCTCAAGTTTTGAACTCGAAGTCAATCAAATGAATTAGGTCAATTAAATCTAAGTCGAGTTTTCTGGATTTTGTTCAACTGATTTTAAGAGGAATCTACTCCATTTTGATTTAATACTATTTTCCTATCTTAAACATTGCTCTATATCTTCCACGAAATTGGTATTTCTAAATAAAAAACAAATTGTCACTCTAATTTCTGAAAAGCTCTATTTCAAGATGGTAGAAATAAATAAAAACATGGATGACATATAGTTCGAAACAGCTGGGTTATCTAAATTAAACGTACGAACCGGTTTTATTTATATCATCTGATTTCTTCGAAAACTTCCGTATTAGTTTTTTTTTCGAAAACGGCCTCTTTTTACACCACAAACTTTATTTTTATTAAATAAAAAAAAAAGTTTTATTATCGGAAAGTAAGGAGCGCCCTTAAAACTTAAAACGAACAAAAATTACTTCATAAATGAAAGGGGCTGCTTCCTCAGCAACGCCCCGCTCTTTACGCTAAAGTTTGACTCTTTCTCTTTACTCTACTTTTTAAAATAGTAAAAAACTTTAGCTTAAAGAGCGGAGCATTGATGAGGAAGCAGTCCCTTTCATTCACGAAGTAATTTTTGTTCGTTTTAAGTTTCAATGTCGCTCCTTACTTTCCGTTAAAAAAAACTTGTTTTTTGTATTTAATTTCTGAAAGTTTTTGAATCAATGCATGTTTTGATTTTGGCTCTCCGCAGATGAATAGTTAAAACGAAATTTTTATATTTATTTTTTTGGCTAATTGGCTTTCTCATAGTTTTGATTGAATGATTTTGAGAAAAAAAGAGCGGGGGAGGAGGCCTAGTTGCCCTCCGATTTTTTGGTTACTTAAAAAGGCAACTAGAACTCCTTCTGTTTTTATTACGTATATGAAGGGGTTCACCCCCTCGTCAGTACCTCGCTCTTCACACTAAAGCTTAAATTTTGTCCCAATTTCTTAAGAATGACCCCTGAATCACAAAAGCCGTAGAATAAATACTTGAAATTACTTAAAATGCTTTAGCGTAAAGCGAGGTATAAGGAGGAGGTGAGACCATCATATGTGAAAAAATTTCTGTTTGTTTTAAGTTTTAATGCTTCTCCTTACTTTCAGTAGAAAAAAACTTTTTCATATTTATTTTTTCATCGTTTTTTTTTTTAAATAATACCAGAGAATCCTACGCTCCCTTCATGAAAATTCCCCCCATAACAAACTCCTCCAAGGAAAGTTCCCCCAACGCATCCCCCTCTTCTCAACCCCCCACCCAACCTAAAGATCCCCCTGAAAACGTCTGTACACTTCCAAATAACCATTATTATATGTAAGCTCTGGTCAAAGTTTGTAACTTGTGGCCCCTCCCACGGGGACTGTGGGGGAGTATGTCGTCCCCAAAGACATAGTTATAAGGTTTCTTGACTACGCTGAATAAAATGGCTATCTCAGAATTTTAATTCGGTGACTCCGGAAAAATAATTAGCGTGGCCGAATTGCCCTCCAATTTTTTTGGTCACTTAAAAAGGGCACTAGAACTTTTCATTTCAGTTAGATTTAGCCCTCTTGCAAGATTCTAGGACCACTGGGTCAATATGATCACCCCTGGCAAAAAAAAACAAAAAACAAAAAAAACAAAAAAAACAAACAAACAAATAAACATGCATCTGTGATCTGCTACTGGTAAAAAATACAAAATTCCACACTTTTGTAGATAGGAGCTTGAAACTACTACAGTAGGGTTCTCTGATACGCTGAATCTGATGGTGTGATTTTCATTAGGATTCTATGACTTTTAGGGGTTGTTACCCCTATTTTCTAAAATAAGGCAAATTTTCTCAGGCTCGTAACTTTTGATGGGTAAGATTAAACTTGATAAGACTTATATATTTAAAATCAGCATTAAAATGCAATTCTTTTTATGTAGCAATTGGTATCAAAATTCCATTTTTTAGAGTTTTGGTTACAATTGAGCCAGGTCGCTCTTTACTACAGTTCGTTACTACGAACTGTTTGATTCAGATTACGGCTTATAAAGCCAAAAATGCTCAGGGGAGCTTAATAGTTTTTATATTTTATTTTAAACAAGATATTGACTTTTTTTACTACATAAGAAAGTCTTATGGGTCTGTCAAATGGCTAAATATTTGTCAATGGTTTGTTTTGTCCAATTTTGTCAAATCGCAACTTTGACAAACAGGATGGTAGAACTTGATATGCGGAAGTCCATTCGTAATGGGGTTGTTTCATTACGGCTTGGTGTGACTGCTTCGTTGACAGCAGAGAAATATAAAACCGCTTATGTTTATAGAGATCTAATAGAAGGGAGCCGATGTTTACCCCCTTTCTTCACGGCTGGTTAGTCTCCAATCACTTTCGACTTTTAAAATGGCTAGAACTCTCAATTTCTGATGTAAAAAGCACCCTACAAAGTTTCAAAATCATGAGGTTGAGGAAAAGGCAGTCCCCCTCATATACAGAAGTCTCATTTTGGGGTTTAATGTTACTTTTTACTTTTATAATAATAGAGTAGAATAGAAATATTCCCAGAAATCAAGAGGAATTAAATATCAATTTCACATTCTGATGTGTTTTTAAAGTTTTTGTCCCCCTCCCCATGGAAAAACAACCCACCTAAAACATTACTGGTTACGGCCCCTGGGATTATACATCAGTCTCTACTTCCACCCTCCCCTCGTCTCTCCGTTAGAACTAACTCTGTATAAAACAGTCTGTGATGAGCGAATAGCAACCAAAATCAATCAATAGCAACCAAAACCCTAAAAGAGGGAATTTTGACATCAATTGACACATCAAAAGAATTGCCTTATCATGCTGATTCCAAATATGTAGATTTATCTAGTATTTATTGTTAATCATAGATCATAGAATTTGTTTTTATTGTTACGCATCAAAAGTTAAGAGCCTGAGAAAATTGTGCATGATTTTCGAAAAAGGCGGTAAACATCCATTAAAAGGCAAAGAATTTTAATGAAAATCCTACCGTCAGATTTAACGTACCAGAAAACCCAGGTGTAGAAGTTTCAAGGTCCTCTATAGCAAAATGTATATATTTTTTCCAAACAGTTCGTGGTAAGGAACTGTAGTAAGGAGCGACCCGGCTCAATAGTAACCGAAACTCTAAAAAACAGAGTTTTGATACCAATAGTTACATCAAAAGAATTGCATTTTAATGCTGAATTTAAATATGTAAGTTTCATCTAGTTTAGTCGAACCCATCAAAAGTTACGAGTCTGAGAAAATTTGTCCTATTTTAGAAAATAGATTCATTTTAAATAAATTCATAGAATATTAACGGAAATCACACCTTCAGATTCAGCGTGTCAGAGAACCCTACTGAAGAAGTTTCAAGCTTCTATCAACAAAAATGTGGAATTTTGTTGTTTTTTTGTTGCCCGAAGACAAATCACTGATGCGTGTTTACTTGTTTTTTTTTGTTGTTTTTTCCCAGGGGTGATCGTATCGGCCCAGTTGTCCTAAAATGTCGCCATAGGGCTCATTCTGACGGAAATTGAAAGTTCTAGTGCCTTTTTTAAGTGACCAAAAAATTGGAGGGCACCTAGTCCCCCTCCCACGCACATTTCCCCCAAAGTCACCAGATCAAAATTTTGAGATAGCCATTCTGTTCAGCTTAGTCGAAAACCTAATAAATATGTCTTTGGGGATGATTTATCACCCCAGTCCCCGGGGGAGGGGCAGCAAGTTACAAACTTTGACCATTGTTTACGTATAGCAATTGTTAATTATGAAGTATACAGACGTTTTCAGGGAGACTTTTCGCATTGGTGTGGGGGTGGGTCGTGGGGAGGAGGTTACCTGGGAGGATCTTTCCATGGAGGAATTTTTCATGAGGGAGGAGAATTTCCATGAAGGTTGTACAGGATTTTCTAGAATTATTAAAAAAACAATGAGAAAATAAATAAATTTTTTCAACTGGAAGTAATGAGCAGCATTAAAACTTAAAACGAACATAAAATATCACGTATATAAGGGGGTTCGTCTCCTCCGCAATGCCTTGCTCTTTACGCTAAGGTATTTTGAGTAATTTCAACTATTTATTCTAAGGCCTTTGTGATTCAGGGGTCATTGTTAAAGATTTGGGACAAAATTCAAGCTTTAGTGTAAAGAACGGGGTATTGACGAGGGTGTGAAAACCCTCATATACGTAATAAGAATGCACAAATATAGAAATTCGTTGCGTAAGTTAATTCATAAGGTACGTATGTTTATTATTAACAAAAACGTTCGTAAAAAATAAAAAAAAATCTAGTTGCATTTTTAAGTTGCCTTTTAATTAGGCGTCCTCGCCCACCTCTTTTTTTTAAATCAAAATCGTCCGATCAAAACTGTGAGAAAGCCATTTAGCCAAAAACGAAATAACATATAAATTTCATTTTAATTATGCGTGTGCGGTGAGCCAAAATAAAAAACATGCATTTATTAAAAACGTTCAGAAATGAAATAAAAAACAAATTTTTGAAACTGCAAGTAAGGAGCGAAATTAAAACTTAAAACGAACAGAAATTATTCCGTATATAAAAGGGGTTGACCCCTCCTCAACGCCTCGCTCCTTACGCTAAAGTTTTTTATTGTTTTAAAAAGTAGAGCTGAGAGAAAGAGTCAAACTTTTACTCTCAAACTACATTTTTACTGTTTTAAAAAGTAGAGTTAAAGTAGGCGAACCCCCTCATATACGTAATAAAAACATACGAATATAAAAGTTCGTTACGTAAGTTAATTCGTGGGTTATGTATATTTTACTAATAAGAATGTTCGTAAAAAATTAAAATTAACCAAAGAATTGGAGGGTAACTAGGCCTCCTCCCCCTTGTTTTTCTCAAAACCGTCCGATCAAAACTATGAGAAAACCATTTAGCCAAAAAAAATAAATTAATATGCAAATTTCGTTTTAATTATTCATGTGCGGAGAGCCAAAACCAAAATACACATTAATTCAAAAACGTTCAGAAATTAATAAAAAACAAGTTTTTTTACTGTTCGTTTCTGTTCGTTTTAAGTTTTAATGTCGCTCCTTACTTGCAGTTTAAAAAACTTGTTTTGTTTTTTTTATTTAATCAAACAGTTCGTGGTAACGAACTGTAGTAAAGAGCGACCCGGCTCAATAGTAACCTAAACTCCAAAAAATGGAATCTTTATGCCAATAGCTACATCAAAAGAATCGCATTTTAATACTGACTTTAAATATATAAGTTTTATCAAGATTAAATATATAAGTTCAAGATTAGTCTTACCCGTCAAAAGTTACAAGCCTGAGAAGATTTGTCTCATTTTAGAAAATAGGGGAAAATACCCCATAAAAGTCATACGATTTTAACAAAAATCACACCATCAGATTCAGCGTATCAGAGAACCTAATTGTAGAAGTTCAAGCCCCTATCTACAAAAATGTGGAATTTAGTATTTTTTGCCAGAAGACAAATCACGGATGCGTGTTTGTTTTTTTGTTTGTTTTTTTTTTCCCCAGGGGTGATCGTATCGACTCAGTGGTCCTAGAATGTCCCAAAAGGGCTCATTCTAACGGAAATTAAAAGTTCTAGTGGCCTTTTTAAGTGACCTAAATAATTGGAGGGCACCTAGGCCCCCTCCCACACTCATTTTCCCCCCAAAGTCACCGGATCAAATCTCTGAGATAGCCATTTTATTCACCATAGTCGAATAACCAAATAACTATGTCTTTGGGGACGACTTACTCTTCCGCAGTTGCCGTGGGAGGGGCTGCAAGTTACAAACTTTGACCTTTGTTTACATCTAGTAATGGTTACTGGGAAGTGAACAGACGTTTTCAGGGGGATTTTTTTGGTTTGGGGGGGGGGAGTTGAAGGGGGGTTACGTGGGAGGATCTTTCAATGGAGAAACGTTTTATTGGGGAAGAGACTTTCAATGGAGGAGGCGCAGGATTTTCTAGCATTATTAAAAAAAAAAACAATGAAAAAATAAACATGAAAAGTTTTTTCTACTGAAAGTGAGGAGCAGCATTAAAACTTAAACCAACAGAAATTATTACGCATATGAGGGGTTTACCTCCTCGTAATACCTCGCTCTTTACGCTAAAGTATTTTTAGTAATTTCAACTATTTATTCTACGACCCTTGTGATTCAGGGGTCATTCTTAAGGAATTGGGACAAAATTTAAGCTTTAGATTAAAGAGCGAGGTATCGACGAGGGGTGAGCCCCCTCATATACGCAATAAAAGCATACGAGTATAGAAGTTCGCTATGTAAGTTAATTCGCAAGTTACGTATGTTTTTTACTTATGAAAACGTTCGTAAAAAATTAAAAGTTATAGTTGCCTTTGTAAGTAATCAAAAAACTGGAGGGCAACTAGGCCTCCTCTCTCGCTCCTTTTTTTTAAATCTTCCGATTAAAACTATGAAAAAGCCATTTAGCCCCCCCCCCCCAAAAAAAAAAACGTCCAGAAATTAAACAAATAAAACAAGTTTTTTTAAATGAAAGTAAGGAGTGACATTAAAACTAAAAACGAACAAAAATTACTCCGTATATGAAAGCGGCTTTTCCTCCTCAACGCCGCCCCGCTCTTTACGCTAAAGTTTTTTACTGTTTTAAAATGCAGAGTTAAGAGAAAGAGTCAAACTTTAGCGTAAAGAGCGGGGCATTGAGGAGGAAAAGCCCCTTTCATATACGGAGTAATTTTTGTTCGTTTTAAGTTTTAATGTCGCTCCTTACTTTCATTTAAAAAACTTGTTTTTTTTGTTTAATGTCATAGGAAAGATAACAGTTGCGTGTTTATTATTTTTTACAACAAACTAGTTTTTTACTGTTTTAATAAGTAGAGTTAAGAGAAATAGTAAAACTTTAGCGTAAAGAGCGGGGCGTTGAGCAGGGAACAGCCCCTTTCATATACGGAGTAATTTCATTTCGTTTTAAGTTTTAATGTCGCTCCTTACCTTCAGTTAAAAAAACTTTTTTTTTCTTAGTAGTAGCAGTAAAAAGCAATAGAACGTTGCATAACATTATAATAAGCTAGAAGGTCTCTAAGTCTTTTTCCAATCAATGTCGTCGGCTTTGAATTTCACTGTGGGGGGGGGGAGACCAGTAACGGTTAAGTCAAATACGCTTGTATTGAAAAGCCGTGAGACAACTGACATTTTTTTTCTTTTTTTTTTAATCAGAAATCCCGCACAAACGGTTCTGCCCTAGGAACACTGGAATGAAGGGGTTTAGGTACTCGCTTGACCGTGGCAAACATTTGCATAAGAAATTGAATGACCACTACAAGAGAATAATACTGATGATAATAATTTTAATTTTAATCCAGCAAAAAGCCGAAAACGGTTCAAAATAAGGACATCTTTTGCAACCAGTGGACTTGGAAACATACCATTAGCATCCACGGTGTAAGGTGCAGGGTTGCCATCCACGGTGTAAGGTGCAGGGCTGCATTCCACAATGTAAGGTGCAGGGTTACCATCCTATGAAAAAATCACTAGATTTTTGAAAAAATTACTAAATCGGCCTATAAATCAATAGATTGACTAGAAATCACTAGAAACCACTAGAATTACAAAATCTTTATCAATGTAATTGATAATTGTTTTGTTTCTTTACCATGTTCTATATAGGCGCACCTACAGGAAGGGGGGGGGATTACTCCTCCCCTCCCCTAGATATGGAAAAATGCCTTTAGATTAAGGTTTTGTTTCCTACTAAACAAAAAAAAAAAAAATATCCTACTTTAGTAATTAAGAAAGATAAGCACTTGAATGAGGCCTTAACCTTATTCACCCATCAAATTATTTATGACAAACAGTTTTTCGAAATTCATATTTTGGAATATCACATAGCTTCATATTACCATAGAAAACAAGAGCTAAGAGCTCATATGGCACTTGTGACGAGGTCGGAAGAGCCAAGAGCAAAGAGCTCTTATGGCATGAGCTCCAGCAAAATTCTAAGAATCAATAGAATGATTTACAGGGAAAATCAGTTGGTTAATGCCGGTTGGGATTTAAAATAAGAGCTCTGAGACACAAGGTCCTTCTAAACATCGAAATTCATTAAGATCTGATAACTCACTCGTAAGTTAAAAATACCTCATTTTTTCTAGTTTTTCCTCTCCCTTCAGCCCCCTAAAATGTTCGATTGGTCAAATGCTCCAATTGGGGAAAACGACTTTATCAAGTCAATTTGTGCAGGTCCCTGACAGACCTACCAATTTTCATCGTCCTAGCACGTCCAGAAGCACCAAACTCGCCAAATCACTGGACCCCCTAACTCCCCCAAAGAGAGCAGATCCAGTCCGGTTACGTCAATAACGTATCTAAAACATTTACTTATTCTACCCACCAAGTTTCATCCCGATCTCTCCACTCTAAGCATTTTCAAAGATTTCCGGTTTCCCGCTCCAACTCCCCCAAATGTCACCAGATCTGTTTGGGATTTAAAATAAGAGCTCTGAAACATGAGCTCCGTCTAAATATCAAATTTCATTAAGATACGGTTACTCGTTCTTAAGTTAAAAATACCTCAATTTATCTAATTTCTCCAAATTAACCCCCCCCCCCCCACAAAAAAACTCCCTCAAAGAGAGCAGATCAGTTCTAGTTATGTCAACTACGTATCTAGAACTTGTGATTATTCTTCCCATCAAGTTTCATCCCGATCTCTCCACTCTAAGCGTTTTCCAAGACTTCCGGTTTCCAATATTTCTGTTTCCCCCCTCCGGCCCCCATGTTCCCGGATGCGATTCGAATCAAGAGTGGAGCATCTGAGACATAAGATATTTATGTATATCATGTTTTATTAAGATTCGATCACTCATTCGTAAGATAAAGATACCTCAATTTTCACGTTTTCCAAGATTTCCAGTTTCCCCCTCCAACTGTCCCAACGTTACTGGATCTGGTCGGAATTTAAAATAAAAGCTCTGAAGTACAAGATCCATCTAAATATGAAATGTCATTAAGATCTGATCACACATTCCTAAGTTACAAATACTTCATTTTTTCTAATTTTTCCGATTTTCCCCCTCCCCAACTCCTCCAAAGAGAGCAGATCCGGTCCGGTTATGTCAGGCACGTACCTTGGACTTGTGCTTGTTCTTCCCACCAATTTTCATCCTGACCTCTCCACTCTAAGCCTTTTCTAAGATTTCCGGACCTTCCAACTCCCCCCCCCCAATGACACTGGATCCAGTTGGGATTTAAAATCAGAGATCTGAGCTGAGAGGTCCTTCTAAACTGAAATTTTATTAAGATCCAATCACTCCTTCGTAAGTTAAAATACCTAATTATTTCTAATTTTTCAAAATTAACCCCGCCCCCTAACTCCCCCAAAGAGAGCAGATCCGTTCCAGTTATGTCAATCCGTTCCGGGATGGGTAGATTGATCTTCCTTCTAGTTTACATTTCAGATAGAGAAGGGGGAGATGTACAAGTTCAAGATATTACATTAATATCATTTCATCAGAATTCTCCTGCTTAAAACAAACTTCAAATGGCTACTACATAGACAGCTAAGATGGATGGAACATGAAATCAAATGAATTAACGAGCATTCTACAGGCGTATGATTCTAAGAGAATGGTATATCTAATAGAAAATGGAACTTTTTTACATTACAATATTAGTACTTTGTGATAATGTACATGACATTATTTCAATATAAAATATTTATTCACGCTAACATATTATATTTTTCTCTATCTTTATTAGACTTGTATAGTTTTCGAAAAAATTAGGAATTTTAAATATATTTTGGGTATTAAACCCTGCCACGGTATGGGTAGGGTTGATAATAAACATTATAATATAAATACTTTCCTTTATGAAAAAAAATCAGCTTTGACAGTGGGGGACACGACCCATTCTATGTTTTGGTTCTGGTCCCTCGAAAAACGGAGCTCTTGACACAAGTAAAAACCAGACGTTCATTTGCTTGTCGTGAAACGTCTTCAAAATATTTTCTAGCTGCCAAAGCAACAAGGCAGGACCCTCACATTTCAATTGCTGCTCAGATATTCTGCAGCAACCCGTCGTGCGATTGGTTTTCAGTCTCTTTATAGAAAATATTGGAATCTCTTAGCGGAACAAAGGGCTGCTTTACAATTCTCTACCTCTTGTACAAAAAAAAAAATTGTATTTCCGCTCTTAGAAATTAGAGGTATCCCCATTAATTGATTTTTTTATTCAACTCTAAAGAAAAAAAAATTACTCTGGTCTACTCATTCAGAAAGCCTCAATGAAGCCATAGTAATTTATTCATCAAAGAATCTGCTCGCGTCTGTTATTAATACGCATTTTACTGCACATATTATTGGCTTTCAAAGAGGTTTATTTTTCATTTTACATCAGCACCAACCAGATTCACACAAACGAATTGGTCTTACGAAATCGTTATCTACACTCCCCCCTATCATTACGCTCGAATCATATTGACAACCTTGGTCCAGTGCCCCCCCCCCCTCCATGATTTTTCTCTAGATCCGCCCAAAAGAATCCCCCCTCCCAGTTGATAACTGCTCCTGCGGACAATTTCACAGGGGAAAATTTTTCGTACGTTTAATCCCCATCCCACGGAAATTATCTTCCATCAAACTTCCAACACATCTGAAAATTCCCCTCGGAACACCTCCACATGTAAAATTGAGTTTTACATGCTAAATTAAGACACATAAAAAGGATTTCATTTAGGATTTGTTTTTATTATTTATGCTATTATTTCTCTCAGTGTTTTAATCAAATACATTGGCGGTTCTAAGCCTTGGCAACCGGGGAGAGTGGTTGTATTATTTTATACTATTATGGTGTACCCCCCCCCCCTCCATTACGAGGCCTAAAACCGCTACTGATTATATTTTAAACCAAGTTATTATTCTGAACAATTACTTATAAATTATGTACTTCCCGCAATTGTCTTAGAATAAGCCATCATTTGCCCATTTTTTTCTCTTAGTCATTTTTATGTGACTCTTTCAACAGCCAAACTCAGATTAAAGATGTTTAGCCCGTTCTAGCCTTGGTTATGTCTCCAGCCAGGGGATGTAAAGTGGGGCTACGTAAAACTGCTGAAACAGAATAAATATTTAATTTGTTCCATAAATAAACATAAACTTAACAATTCGGATTAGAAAGTTGAAAAGTTAGGATTACTGAAAATCAAAAAAGAGCTACAATTTGAAGTTAATTTCGACTTCGTCGCTTTTGTTTCCCACCTGTAAGACACCAAAATGTAAAACTCAAAAATAATCGTGGAGGATTAAATTTTTAAAATCCAGAATTTTCAATCCAGCCAGTTGATTTTGAAGTATTTTTTTTTTTTAGTTTATAGCAGTTCCAGTTTTTTTTTAGATTTTCCATTTTTTACACTCCAGACCTTTTTAAAAAAAGCTACCAGGTTTCACTTTATATTTTTTTCTATTTCTCGTGAATTAAATTCAAAAAATAAGTGATTTTTTCGCTTAAAATATAAAAACAATGTGATAAAAAAAAAATGACCAAATTTTAGATCCTTTTCAAAGATCGCTTTTGCAAAATTCATTTTGATGACAAGTCAGGGCAGAGGGCAAGATCTCTTTTCAAAGCATAGGAAAATTAACATTGCAATGACTTTAGCGACTTTCAAACAGTTCGTGGTAACGAACTGTAGTAAGGAGCGACCCGGCTCAATAGTAACCAAAACTCTAAAAAATAGAATTTTGATACCAATAGCCACATCAAAAGAATCGAATTTTAATGCTGATTTTAAATATATCAATTTCATCAAGTTGAGCCTTACACATCAACAGTTAAGAGCCTGAGAAAATTTGCGTTATTTTAGAAAATAAGGGTAAACACCCTCTAAAAGTCGTAGAATCTTAACGAAAATCACACCTTCACATTCAGCGTATCAGAGAACCCTACTGTAGAAGTTTCAAGCTCCTATCTACAAAAATGTGGAATATTGTATTTTTTGCCAGAAGGCAGATCACGGATATGTGTTTATTTGTTTGTTTGGTTTCTTTCCCAAGGGGTGATCGTATCGACCCAGTTGACTTAATCCGGGGCAACAAGTTAAAAACTTTGACCAGTGCTTACATATAGTAATGGTTATTGGGAAGTGTGCAGGCCGTTTCAGAAGGATTTTTTGGTTGGGGGAGGGGTTGAGAAGAGGGGGATATTCTGGGGGAACTTTCAATCGAGGAATTTGTCATGGGGGAAGAAAATTTCCATGAAGGGAGTGCAGGATTTACTAGCATTATTTAAAAAAAGAAACAATGAAACAATAAATATGACAGAGTTTTTTTTCAGCGGGAAGTAAGGAGCAGCATAGAAACTTAAAACAAAAAAGAAATTATTACCCATATGAGGGACTCACCTCCCCCTAATACCTCTCTCTTTACGCTTAAGTAGTTTTAGTAATTTCAACTACTTATTCTACGGCTTTTGTGATTCAGGGGTTATTCTTAAATGAATTGGGACAAAATTTAAGCTTTAGTGTAAAGAGCAAGGTACTAACGAGGGGGCGAACCCCCTCATATATATATAATAAAAACATGAGAATACAAAAGCTCTTTACGTAAGCTAATTTATAAGTTACGTATATCTTTTACTAATAAAAAGATTCGTAATAAATTAAAAGTTCTAGTTGCCTTTTTAAGTAACCAAAAAATCGGAGGGCAACTAGGCTTCCTCCCTCGCTCTTTTTTTCTCAAAACCATTCGATCAAAATTATGAGAAAGCCATTTAGCCAAAAAAAAAAAATATCCAAATTTCGTTTTAATTATTCCTCTGCGGAGAGCCAAAATCAAAACATGCATTGATTCAAAAACGTTCAGAAATTAAATAAAAAAAACAAGTTTTTTTTAACGGGAAGTAAGGAATGACATTAAAACTTAAAACGAACAGAAATTACTTCGTATATGAAAGGGCTGCTTCCTCATCAACGCCCCGCTCTTTACGCTAAAGTTTTTTACTGTTTTAAAAAGTAGAATTAAGAGAAAGAGCCAAACGTTCGCGTAAAGAGTGTGGTGTTGATGAGGAAGCAACCCTTTCATATACGAAGTAATTTCTGTTCGTTTTAAGTTTTAATGTTGCTTCTTACTTCCCGTTAAAAAAAAGCTTGCTTCCAATGCTTGGACGCAATAGCTTCCAAATGAGCCATTAAATGTTATTCTAAAAAACTTTGGGTAGCCCAATATTCCCAGCTCTTCCACTTGAGACATGGCACCAAAAGTGCCGTTTTTCGTGCCATTTACAACCTACTGATGGTGGAATTTATAGATAGGTCATAAACATGAGCAATATATTTTATATGAGCTATTAAATCTGTCTAAGACACCTGCGATATCAACACGCCCAATAGCAATACGGCCATACCGATACACATGATATCAATACGTCCGATACCGGTATAGTATATAGCCCTTTCCCTAGGGATTATGGAGGTTTATATCATCACCAAAATAAAAGATATTAAACCTTTAAACTAAGTTGAACAAAATGGCTATCTCAAAATTTTGATTAAATGTCTTAGGAGGGAAGGGGCGTTTGGGGAAGGGGGCTAATTGTCCTCCAATCTGTTCGGTCTCTTAAAAATGGCACTGGAAAACGGAATTTCTGTTCAAACGAGCTATCACACATCTCTCTATGATATTCTTCTCATTCCTAGCCCTGCTAGAGAGAGAGAAAAAAAAATGGAGCATCAGTGCTAGCTACCCATGCAAAAAAGCGATTTTCATTGTTATTTATTTGGGGGATTGTAATTTTCGTGTTACAGGTTTTCAGCTATTTTGATTCCAATGGTACACTTTTCATTTTGATCTGACTCCTTGGGGTTTCAGACTTTTTTTAAAAATCACCATACATTTTTTTTCGCAATAAACTTTTATTTTTAAGACCAACGAAATAACAGTCACCATTTTTGAGTCAGTGTCAAATGCAATTTTTTTTTACTGGGTAGTTTTTCTCTAAACGTAATTTTAACTTTTCATGGTTGAAAAGCAATTCAAGCAATCATGGATGCTGGTACCGCTGCAACCATGATTGCATTATATCAATAGATACAGAGCCATTAAAAGGGTTAGTGATGCTTGGAGAATTAAAACTCCCCTTTCAATACTCAAATATACACAAAAAAGTTGAATCAAAGTTAAAATTTAACCAAAGTGAGCAGCAGCCCCATCCCAGCTGCAGTGACTGGGGCAGTTGCCCTGGCTGTACTTATACCCTTTGAATGGCTTCGGATAGACACAATAGGAACCCATAAGCCTATGGAAGCCGGCTTCTACCCCCTCCTCCTAAAAATACTCTCTCGGATAGTCCCCCCCCACCGCGGCCGGCTAAC
Source organism: Artemia franciscana (assembly GCF_032884065.1). Taxonomy (NCBI): domain Eukaryota; kingdom Metazoa; phylum Arthropoda; class Branchiopoda; order Anostraca; family Artemiidae; genus Artemia; species Artemia franciscana. Next base: position 2,665,395 of record NC_088875.1, on the reverse strand, counting down.
CTTCAATCACTTTCAACTTATAAAAATGGTCTAGAACTCTCGATTTCTGATCTAATGAGCACCCTCCAAAGTTTCTCTGACCATAAAAGGTGAGATGTGGATGAAGAAGGGGCAGCCTCTCTCAAAAGCGGAATAAATTCTTCTCATTTTGAGGTTTAATGTTACTCTTTACTTCCATTAATTTAAAAAAAAAACAAAGTTTTTGAGGGAAGTAAAGAGAGAAGTTAAAACTTAAAACGAACAAAAATTATTGCTTCACAGTCTAGCTAACATGTATCTAGCACAAACATAATACATTTAACATATATTATAACAGATGCTAGCTATCATATTTCCCTATGTTTGTACGATTACAGAAATCTTGTGCTTTGCTGAAAACACAGAAACCAAGTATAAAAAACAAGAATGTTAATTTATTAGTTAAAAGTGAGTACGTAGCCTTACAAAAAACTAATCTATTCACAGTCTTATACCAGCTGTGATATCAGTAACTTTCAAACAGTTCGTGGTAACGAACTGTAGTAAGGAGCGGCCCGACTCAATAGTAAACTAAACTCTCAAAAACGAAATTTTGATGCTAAAAGGTACATCAAAAGAATTGAATTTTCATGCTCATTCTAAATATATAAGTTTCATTAAATTTAGTCTTTGTCATCAAAAGCTACGAGCTTGAGAAAATTTGCCTTATTTTGGAAAATAGGGGGAAACATCCCCTAAAAGATATAGAATCTTAACAAAATTCACACCATCGCATTCGGCATATCAGGGAACCCTACAGCAAAAATTTCAAGCTCCTATCTACAAAAATGTGGAATTTCTTATTTTTTTAGTCGAAAACCATAGTAACTATGTCTTTGGGAATGACTTACTCCCCCACAATCCCTGGGGGAGGGGCTGCAAGTTACAAACTTTGACCAGTGTTTACATATAGTAATGGTTATTGGGAAGTGTACAGACGTTTTCATGGGGATTTTTTGGTTTGGGGGTGGGGTTGATGGGAGAGGGCTTTGTGGGAGGATCTTTCCTTTGAGGAATATGTCATTTGGGAAGAAAAATTCAATGAAAATGGCGCAGGATTTTCTAGCATTACTATAAAAAAAAACAATGAAAAAATAAACATGAAAACGTTTTTTCAAATGAAAGTAAGGAATAGCATTGAAATTTAAAACGAACAGAGATTATTACGCATATGAGGGGTTCTAACAATATTTTAGCATAAAGAGCGAGGTATTTAGGAGGAGATAAATACCTCGCTCTTTATGCTAAAATATTTTTAGTAATTTCAACTATTTATTCTACGGCCTTTTTGATTCAGGGGCCATTCTTAAAGAATTGGGACAAAACTTACGATTTAGTGTAAAGAGCGAGGTATTAACGAGGGTACAAACCCTCTCGTACACATGATACAAATATAAGAATATAAAAGTTTTTTACGTAAGTTAATTCTTAAGTTACGTATATTTTTTACTAATAAGAACGTTCGTTGAAAATTAAAAGTTCTAGTAGCCTTTTTAAGTAACCGGAAAATTGGAGGGCAGCTAGGTCTCCTTCCCCACCCCTTATTTCTCAAAATCGTCTGATTAAAACTAAGAGAAAGCCATTTAGCCAAAAAAAAAAAATTAATATACTAATTTCATTTCAATAATTTATGTGCGGAGAGCCAAAATCAAACATGCATTAATTCAAAAACGTTCAGAAATTAAATGAAAAAAAACTAGTTTTTTTAACTGAAAGTAAGGAGCGACATTAAAACTTAAAACGAACAGAAATTACTCCGTATATGAAATGGGTTGTCCCCTCCGCAGTCCCTCGCTCTTTGCGCTAAAGTTTGACTCTTTGCCACAATTCTACTTTTTAAAACAATTAAAAGCTTTAGCGTAAAGAGCGAGGGACTGCGGAGGGGACAACCCATTTCATATACGGAGTAATTTCTGTTCGTTTTAAGTTTTAATGTCGCTCCTTACTTTCAGTTAAAAAAACTAGTTTTTATTTCATTTAATACATATAGTAATGGTTATTGGGAACTGTACAGCCGTTTTCACGGGGATGTTTTTGGTTTGGGGGTGGGGTTGAGGGGAGGGGGATGTATGGGAGGATCTTTCCTTGGAGGAATATGTCAAGGGGGAAGAAAAATTCAATGAAAATGGCACAGGATTTTTTAGTATTATTATAAAAAAAACAATGAAAAAATAAACATGAAAAGTTTTTTCAATTGAAAGTAAGGAGTAGCATTGAAACTTAAAACGAACAGAGATTATTACGCAAATGAGGGGTTCTAAAAATACTTTAGCATAACGAGCGAGGTATTTAGGAGGAGGTAAATGCCTCACTCTTTATGCTAAAGTATTTTTAGTAATTTCAACTATTTATTCTACGGCCTTATTGATTCAGCGGTCATTCTTAAAGAATTGGGACAAAACATGCGATTTAGTGTCAAGAGCGAGGTATTAACGAGGGTACAAACCCCCTCGTACACATAATAAAAATATAAGAATATAAAAGTTTGTTACGTAAGCTAATTCTTAAGTTACGCATATTCTTTACTAATAAAAACATTTGTTAAAAATTTAAAGTGCTAGTTGCCTTTTTAAGTAACCGAAAAATGGGAGGACAACTAGGCCTCCTTCCCCACCCCTTATTTCTCAAAATCGTCTGATCAAAACTAAGAGAAAGCCATTTAGCCAAAAAAAGGAATTAATATGCAAATTTCATTTTAATAATTCATGTGCGGAGAGCCAAAATCAAACATGCATTAATTCAAAAACGTTCAGAAATTAAATAAAAAAACTATTTTTTTTAACTGAAAGTAAGGAGCGACATTAAAACTTTAAACGAACAGAAATTACTCCGTATATGAAATGGGTTGTCCCCTCCGCAATCCCTCGCTCTTTACGCTAAAGTTTGACTCTGCCACAATTCTACTTTTTAAAACAATTAAAAGCTTTAGCGTAAAGAGCGAGGCGTTGAGGAGGGGACAACCCATTTCATGTACGGAGTAATATCTGTTCGTTTTAAGTTTTAATGTCGCTCCTTACTTTCAGTTAAAAAAAACTAGTTTTTTTTTCAATTTAATTCAGTATATAATTAAAATTATCCTAAGAACATAAGCTTAAAAATAAATACTTTTTTAATAATCGCAAAGTCACCTAACAGCATACAGAAATATTGGATTAATTTATCAGGTCACATTCTGGTCACACCAGCTATAATACGAATAGTGAGTAATAAACAATCTTAAATTGTAAGAAATACACTTTAAGATTATTAAAAAAAACTTTATTTGTATAATGTAAAAACTGGTCTTAATAGGTTTACCTTTATTGAACTGAAATTCCTATATTGTTTTGTGTTCTCAAAAAAGGGCTAGTTTTATATAATCCTGCTAAGATAGGGAAATATGATTATTTGATTTATTTGTTCTAGCTTTATTGTTATATGTTAGATAGACTATGAAGCAATAATTTTTATTCGTTTTAAGTTTCAACTTCGCTTTTTACTTTCTTCAAAAAACTTTTGCCCGTCTAAATATTAATCTTTGCCCGTTTTTAATCTAAATCAAACAGTTCGTGGTAACGAACTGTAGTAAGGAGCGACCCGGCTCAATAGAAACCAAAACTCTAAAAAATTGAATTTTCATGTCAATAGCTACATCAAAAGAATCGCATTTCAATTCTGATTTTAAATATATAAGTTTCATCAAGTTTAGTCTTACCCATCAAAAGTTACGAGCCTGAGAAAATTTGCAACATTTAAGACAATAGGGGGAAACACACCCTAAAAATCGTAGAATATTAAAGAAAATGACACTATCAGATTCAGCGTATCAGAGAACCCTACCGTAGAAGTTTCAATCTCCTATCTACAAAAATGAGGAATTTTGTATTTTTTGCCAGAAGACAAATCACGGGTGCGTGTTTATTTGTTTGTTTTTTTCTTTTTTCTTTTTCCCAGGGGTCATCGTATCGACCAAGTGGTCCTAGAATGTCGCAAGAGGGCTCACTCTAACGGAAATGAAGAGTTCTAGTGCCCTTTTTAAGTTACCAAAAAAATTGGAGGGCATCTAGGCCCCCTCCCACGCTCATTTTTTCCCAAAGTCAACGAATCAAAATTTTGAGATAGCCATTTTGTTTTGCATAGTCGAAAACCATAGTAACTATGTCTTTGGGGATGACTTACTTCCCCACAATCCCTGGGGGAGGGGCTGAAAGTTACAAACTTTGACCAGTGCTTACATATAGTAATGGTTATTGGGAAGTGTACAGACGTTTTCAGGGGGATTTTATTTTGTTTGGGGGTGGGGCTGAGGGGAGGGGGCTATGTTGGAGGATCTTTCCTTGGAGGAATCTGTCATGGGGGAAGAAAAACTCAAAGAAAAAGGGCGCAGGATTTTCTAGCATTACTATAAGAAAACAATGAAAAATAAACATGAAAACGTTTTTTCAAATGAAAGGAAAGAGTAGCATTGAAACTTAAAACGAACGGAGATTATTACGCATATGAGGGGTTCTAAAAATACTTTAGCATAAAGAGCGAGGCATGTAGGAGGAGATAATACCTCACTCTTTATGCTAAAGTATTTTTAGTAATTTCAACTATTTATTCTACGGCCTTTCTGATTCAGGGGTCATTCTTAAAGAATTGGGACAAAACATACGATTTAGTGTAAAGAGCGGGGTATTAACGAGGGTACAAACCCCCTCGTATACATAATAAAAATATAAGATTATGAAAGTTTGTTACGTAAGTTACGTAATTTTTAAGTAACGTATATTTTTTACTAATAAGAACGCTCGTTAAAAATTAAAAGTTCTAGTTGCCTTTTTAAGTAACCGAAAAATTGGAGGGCAACTAGGCCTCCTTCTCCACCCCTTATTTCTCAAAATCGTCCGATCAAATCTAAGAGAAAGCCATTTAGCCAAAAAAGAATTAATATACAAATTTCATTTTAATAATTTATGTGCGGAGAGCCAAAACCAAACATGCATTAATTCAAAAACGTTCAGAAATTAAATAAAAAAAGACTAATTTTTTTACCTGAAAGTAAGGAGCGACATTAAAACTTAAAACGAACAGAAATTACTCCGTATATGAAATGCGTTGTCCCCTCCACAATCCCTCGTTCTCTACGCTAAAGTTTGACCCTTTGCCACAATTCTACTTTTTAAAACAATTAAAAGCTATTGTGAAAATCATACCACCAGATTCAGCGTATCAGAGAATCCTAACGTAGAAGTTTCAAGCTCCTATCTACAAAAATGTGGAAATTCGTGTTTTTTTGCCAGAAGACCGATCACAGGTGCGTGTTTATTTGTTTGTTTTTTTGGTTTATTTTTTCCCCAAGGGTGATCGTATCGACTCAGTTGTCCAAGAACGTTGCGAGAGAGCTCATTCTAACTGAACCTTAAAGTTCTAACCTAACCTAGTGCCCTTTTTAAGTGACCAAAAAAATTGGAGGGCACCTAAGCCCCCTCCCACGCTCATTTTTATCCCAAAGTCAAAATATTAAAAAATTTTAGATAGCCATTTTGTTCAGCATAATAAAAAAAGATAATAATTATGTCTTTCTGGACGACGTACTCCCCCACAATCTCCTGGGAGGGGCTGCAAGTTCAAAACTTTAACCAGTGTTTACATACAGTAATGGTTATTGGAAAGTGTACAGACATTTTCAGGGGGATATTTTTGGTTGGGGGGTTGATGTGTGGGGGCTGAGGGGAGGGGGCTATGTTGGAGGATCTTTCCTTGGAGGAATCTGTCATGGGGGAAGAAAAATTCAAGGAAAAGGGCGCATGATTTTCTAGCATTACTATAAAAAAACAATGAAAAATAAACATGAAAATGTTTTTTCAAATGAAAGGTAGGAGTAGCATTGAAACTTAAAACGAACAGAGATTATTACGCACATGAGGGGTTCTAAAAATACTTTAGAATAAAGAGCGAGGTATTTAGGAGGAGATAAATACCTCGCTTTTTATGCTAAAGTATTTTTAGTAATTTCAACTATTTATTCTACGGCCTTTCTGATTCAGGGGTCATTTTTAAAGAATTGGGACAAAACTTAAGATTTAGTGTAAAGAGCGAGGTATTAACGAGGATACAAACCCCATTGTATACATAATAAAAATATAAGATTATGAAAGTTTGTTACGTAAGTTGCTAATTTATAAGTTACGTATATTTTTTACTAATAAAAACGTTCGTTAAAAATTAAAAGTTCTAGTTGCCTTTTTAAGCAACCGAAAAATTGGAGGGCAACTATGCCTCCTTCTCCACCTCTTATTTCTCAAAATCGTCTGATCAAAACTAAGAGAAAGCCATTTATCCCAAAAAAAGAATTAATATACAAATTTCATTTTAATAATTTATGTGGGGAGAGCCAAAACCAAACATGCATTAATTCAAAAACGTTCAGAAATTAAATAAAAAAAAACTAATTTTTTTAGCTGAAAGTAAGGAGCGACATTAAAACTTAAAACCAACAGAAATTACTCCGTATATGAAATGGGTTGTCTCCGCCGCAATCCCTCGCTCTTTACGCTAAAGTTTGACTCTTTGCCACAATTCTACTTTTTAAAACAATTAAAGCTTTAGCGTAAAGAGCGTGGGATTGCGGAGGAGACAACCCATTTTATATACGGAGTAATTTCTGTTCGTTTTAAGTTTTAATGTCGCTCCTTACTTTCAGCTAAAAAAATTAGTTTTTTTTATTTAATTTAATACAGAAGCAGTAATGTAATGTCTTTTTATTTTTTATTTTTTTTAGAGGGAAAAGCACCCTCATATACGAAAAAATTTCTGTTCGTTTTAAGTTTTAATGTCGCTCCTATCTTTCAGTTGAAATTTTTTTTTTAATTTCCGATCGTTTTTTAAATAAGCCCGAGAAATCCATGCTACACAAAATGGTGTACACTATTTTTGAACGTGGGCAACCTCGACAGTTAGGAAAGAGCAACTATTTTTCTAAAGAAGATTTTCAAGGTCTTCAAAACCTAAGCAAAATTTTAGTATGTCAAACTTAATTCAATAAAAATCTCCCCCCTGATAAACACAAACAAAATTTGACATACAGGTGTGGAATAGCGATAAACAAGACAAAGTTGGAAAGTAACATAAAAACCAGAAAAACATTACAGAAACAAAAAATTGCTAATAGGTTCTTAGTGCTATTAAAAAAGGAGCAGTATTAAAACTTCAAACGAACAGAAATTACTTTGTATATGAAAGGGGCTGCTTCCTCATCAACGCCCCGCTCTTTACTCTAAAGTTTGACTCTTTTTCTTAACTCGACTTCTTAATTCAATAAAAACTTTAGCGTAAAGAGCGGGGCGTTGATGAGGAAGCAGCCCATTTCATATACGAAGTAATTTCTGTTCGTTTTAAGTTTTAATGTCGCTCCTTACTTTCAGTTAAAAAAGCTTGTTTTTTTTAATTTCTGAACGTTTTTGAGTCAATGCATGTTTTGATTTTGGCTCTCCGCAGATGAATAATTAAAATGAAATTTGCACATTTATTTTTTTGGCTAAATGGTTTTCTCATAGTTTCGATCGAAAGATTTTGAGAAAAAAAGGAGCGGAGGATTAGGCCTAGTTGCCCTCCGTTTTTTTTTTTTTTGTTACTTAAAAAGGCAACTAGAGCTTTTAATTTTTTTGAATGTTTTTACTAGTAAAAGATATACGCAGCTTACAAATTAGCTTACGTAACGAACTTCTGTATTCTGATGTTTCTATTACGCATATGAGGGGGCTCACCCCCTCGTCAGTACCTCGCTCTTTACACTAAAGCTTTAATTTTGTCCCAATTTCTTAAGAATGACCCCTGAATCACAAAAGCCGTAGAATAAATAGTAGAAATTATTAAAAATACTTTAGCGTAAAGAGCGAGGTATTAGAATGAGTTGAGTCCCTCATATGGGCAATATGGGTAACTGTTCGTTTTAAGTTTTAATGCTGCTCCTTACTTTCAATTGATAAAACTTGTTCATATTTATTTTTTCATTTTTGTTAAATAATGCTAGAAAATCTTGCGCTCCCTTCATGGAAATTTTCTTCCCCCATGACAAATTCCTCCATTAAAAGTTCCCCTAACATATCCCCCTCTTCTCCACCCCTTCCCTAACCAAAAAATCCCCCTGAGAACGTCTGTACACTTCCCAATAACCATTACTATATGTAAGCACTGGTCAAAGTTTGTAATTTTTAGCCCCTCCCACGGGGACTGTGGAGGAGTAAGTCTCCCCCAGAGACACAGTTATGAGGTTTTTCGACTACTTTGAATAAAACGGCAATCTCAAATTTTTGATCCGGTGACATTGGGGAAAAATGTACATGGGAGGGGGCCTAGGTGCCCTCCGATTTTTTTGGTCACCTAAAAAAGGCAATAGAACTTTTAATTTCCGTTAGAATGAGCCCTTCCACGACATTCTAGGATTACTGGGTCGATATGATCACCCCTGGGAAAAAAAAACAAAAAAAAAAACAAAACAAGAGCTAACAGCTCATATGGCACTTGTGACGAGGCGAGAAGAGCTAAGAGCCAAGAGCTCATATGGTATGAGCTCTAACAAAATTCTAAGAATCAACAGATTGAAATAAAAGGAAAATCAGAGGTTTAATGCCGGTCAGGATTTAAAATAATAGCTCGGAGTCACGATGTCATTCTAAATAATAAAATTCATTAAGATCCGATCGCCCACTCGTAAGTTATAAATACCTAATTTTTTCTAATTTTTCCTCTCCCTTTAGCCCCCAAGTGGTCGAATCTGGGAAAACGACTTTATCAAGTCAATTTTTGCAGCTCCCTGACACGCCTACCAATTTTCATCGTCCTAGCACGTCCAGAAGCACCAAACTCGCCAAATCACTGAACCCCGCCCCCCCAGCTCCCCCAAAGAGAGCGAATCTGGTACGGTTACGTCAATCACGCATCAAGGACATTTACTTATTCTATCCACCAAGCTTCATCCCGATTCCTCCATTCCAAGTGTTTTCCAAGACTTCCCCCTCCAACTCCCCCCAATGTCAAAATATCTGGTCAGGATTTGAAATAAGAGCTCTGAGACTTGAATTCCTACTAAATATAAAATTTTATTAAGATCCGATCACCTATTCGTAAGAAAAAAAATACCCCAATTTTCACGTTTTCCAAGAATTTCGGTTTTCCCCTCTAACTCCCCCCAATGTTACAGGGTCTGGTCGGAGTTTAAAATTAGAGCTTTAAAGCACAAGATCCTTCTAAATATCAAATTTCATTAAGATCTGGTCACCCTTTTGTAAGTTACAAATACCTCATTTTCCCAAATCCCCCCCCCAACTCCACCAAAGAGAGCAGATCTGATCCGGTTATGTCAATCACGTATCTTAGACAGATTTTTATTCTTCCCATCCAGTTTCATCCTGATCTCTCCGATTTAAGTATTTTCGAAAGTAAAACAGTTCAAAATAGGGATGAAACCTTTTAATTGACAGTGATCAGATATAAAATTATTTAACTGGATATTTCGAACATATATACAGTGTTCATCATCAGCAGAAAAACTAAAAGACATGAATATGAATAAAAACATAAAAGCTAAACATAAAACTAAAAGACATGAATACTATAATTAGGTATCATACACCTAATATTAGTTTATTAGGTATAAATTTTGTTTATTTTTATTCATGTCTTTTAGTTTTTCTGCTGATGATGAACTCTATATATGTGTTCGAAATATCCAGTTAAATAATTTTATATCTTATCACTGTCAATTAAAAGGTTTCATCCCAATTTTGAACTGTTTTACTTTCGTCATGGAAAGGCAGTGTGGTCTTCGAAGTTATTTAAGTATTTTCTAAGATTTCCGGTCCCCCCCCCCTAACTGGCCCCCCAATGACGCTGGATCCGGTTGAGATTTAAAATAAGAGATCTGAGTTACGAGGTCCTTCTAAATAGGAAGTTTCATGAAGATCCGATCACTCCTTCGTAAGTTAAAAATACGTCATTCTTTTTAATTTTTCAGAATTAACCCCCCCTTCCAATACAACGGATCCGTTCCAATTATGTAAATTACGTATCTAAGACTTCTGCTTATTTATCCCACCAAGTTTCATCCCGATCCCTCCAATCTAAGCGTTTTCCATGATTTTAGGTTCCCCCACCCCAAACTACCCCCAATGTCACCAGGTCCGGTCGGGATTTAAAATAAGAGCTTTGAGACACGATATCCTTCTAAATATCAAATTTCATCGAGATCCGATCACCCGTTCGTAAGTTAAAAATACCTAATTTTTTCTAATTTTTCAGAACTAACCCCCCTCCAACTACCCCAAAGAGAGCGGATCCGTTCCGGTTATGTCAATCATGTATCTACGACGTGTGCTTATTTTTCCCACCAAGTTTCATCCGGATCCCTCCACTCTAAGTGTTTTCCAAGATTTTATGTTTTCCCCTCCCAACTCCCCCCCCCAAGGTCACCAGAACCGGTCGAGATTTAAAATAACAGCTCTGAGACACGATATCCTTCCAAACATCAAACTTCATTAAGATCTGATCAACCGTTCGTAAGTTAAAAATACTTCATTTTTACTTTTTTTTTCGAATTAACGTCCCCCCTCCCCCACAGATGGTCAAATCGGGAAAACAACTATTTCTGATCTAATCTGGTCCGGTCCCTGATACGCCTGCCAAATTTCATCGTCCTAGCTTACCTGGAAGTGCCTAAAGTAGCAAAACCGGAACCGACAGACAGACCGGCAGAATTTGCGATTGCTATATGTCACTTGGTTAATACTAAGTGCCATAAAAACAGATAAACATGCATCCGTGATCTATCTTCTGGCAAAAAAATACAAAATTCCACATTTTTGTAGATAGGAGCTTGAAATTTCTGCATAGAGTTCTCTGATACGCTGAATCCGATGGTGTGATTTTCGTTAAAATTCTATGACTTTTAGGGGGTGTTTCCTCCTATTTTCTAAAATGAGGCAAAATTTTCTCAGGCTCGTAATTTTTGATGGGTAAGACTAACTTGACGAAACTTATATATTTAAAATCGGCATTAAAATGATTCTTTTGATGTAACTATTGGAATCAAAATTCCGATTTGAGAGTTTTGGTTTCTATTTTGCCGGGTCGCTCCTTAATACAGTTCGTTACCACGAACTGTTTGATGATTTCTCTATATACATTATAAATAGTTTTGTTCGGTCTATTCAATGGTAATAAAAGAAGGAGATAATTTGACTAAATAAATAAAACAATAAATAATCCCTCTTGAAGATACAACTTTGAGTGGTTCCAGAATCACTAAGTGGCGAGGGGTTGGGGTCCAGGGTGTAATTTGTTCCAAAAATAGTGTATGGAACATTTCATAATTGACAAAAAAAATAACAAAAATAGTGAGTTAGCTAAAAATTAATCTTATGTAAGGCACATAACCAAAATTGAAATAAAAACGCCCGATTAAGGAACTGAACCCTTGCCGTTTTGGTTCAATGTCTAACGCTCTAGTAACTGAATTACGGTGGCTGATGATCAAATTCAATCTATTTGTTCGTGTGGGACCAAGTTGTGTAACTTACAGCCCTTTTCCCAGAGACAATGGAGAGTTATATTATCACCAAAAGCATAGTTATTGGACCTTATTCAGCAAATGCATTTGTAATTGGCTATTATAAAACGTTAAGTTAATAAAATCATCTATTATAAAGAGTGAGAGCATTAAACTATATTTGGCGAAGATAAACTTTTGTGAACAGGAGGAGGGGAAGGGGTACGCCATGGAATAGTCATTTAAAATTTTGAGTTTCAATTACTTGTTATTCCATGAATTTCTTCCTCTTAAAAACATTCAAGATTTAAAAAATCATTTTGCGAGGCTGACCGAGAATCATTGGCTGACCGTGTTGAACAGTTCACAGTGAGTTCTCCTAACGGACTAATGAAATTTACTAAGGGGGCTTGGGGGAGGATTCTACGGTGGGAGCTCTTGTAAATCTTCAGTTAAGGGTTTTGAACGATAGCTATTATAGTAATAATGTTTTATACTTCTAATTTTTCCACTTAAGAAACGGCACCATAAGTGCCGTTTTTAGAGCTATATGGCATTTACTGATGATAAAACTGATAAAAAGTAAGAATATATGAGCAATACCTTTCAAATGAGCCATTAAATATCTCTCTAAGAAGCTCTGGATTCCCAATAGCCCTAGATTTTCCATTTGAGGCATGGCATTGATAGTGCCACTTTTAGCGTCATTTGGCACTTGCATATGGGAGATCCTACAGGGAAAACATGGATATGAGCAATGTCTTTTATATGAGCTATAAAAATCTGTCTATGACGTTTTGGTAGCCCGCTTGCCCCACTCCTTTAGAAATGGCACAAAAACTGTCAATTCAATGCCATATGGCACTTGCAGACGGCGGAAATATTTAAAAAAGCACGTTGATATGAGAAATATTGATATCAGCTTTTGACTGAGCCATTATGCAACTCTCTATGATGTTCTGGTAGCCCGCTACCCCTGCTGAAAAAAAAGAAAAAAAACCGGAGAAAAAAAGTGATTCTCCTTATTGCTCAAGGAGGGGGACTTTAATTTCCCTGAATAAGGTTTGATTCCAATGGTAAACTTTTCATTTTGATCTGACGCCATTTTTGAGGGTTTTCATACTTTTTTTTTAAATCACCATAAATTTCTTTTCACTATAAACTTTTACTTTTAAGACAAACAGAAAAAATATTACCGTTCCTGAGTCGGTGCCAGATGCCAATTTTTTCACTAGGTATTTTTTTTTCAAAGTGTTTTTTTTTTAACTTTTGGTTAATATGGTCTTTGGCTCTTTACTAGGTTGTAGCTCCATCTGCAACCATGATAATAGCAGCGCAAACTAGAAATGTTCCCAGAAATCATGAGGGAGCAAATATAAATTTTACATTTTTGATGCGCTTTTAAAGGTTTTTGTGCTTCCCTTGAAAAACAGTCTTGGTTACGGCCCTTGAGGGTTATATTTCAATTTTTATCTCCACCCTCCCTTTGTTTCTCCTTCAGAATTAATTTTGTATTCATCTAAAGCTTCAATGAGACCTGGGTTGTTTTGGCATTAAAATGCCCCCTCTGAGGTATTTCCCTCCCTAGCAAACTACAAAACGATCAAATAACCCCATTTTATAAGTTTAATTGTCTTTTAAATTTTTTAATTTGTCCATTGCTTACAGATAGTATTTGCTCATAAAAACATGCGGACATTTTTGGCGTTTTTTTTTTTTGTTTTGTTTTTTTGCATGGGAAAGGGATAATTGTCTAGGGGGATTTCCCACGGGGAGAAAATTTTTGGGAATAATTTTCTTTCAACGGGGATCAAATTGTCTAACAAGATTTTTCCGTGGTAAAATGTAGGTTTTTTCCACAAGGGTGCTACATTGTGACATCTCCCTTCTTACAAACCTCCCTTCCTACGAAAACGTTTCTAGCGTTTATTTTAATCCTTTACCTGAAGTGATTTACTTCACAATGGAGGAGTATAGTAAGATACCAAAGGTAACGTTTGGTAAGATACCAATAAGATGACGTTTCAATTGCTTAGTTTTCTTAGCCTTACTGACCCATCAGATGAAAACTAAATGAGTTTTTGGGGCTTTCCTAATTCTTCTTAGTTCCCACGTATACATTCAGGCTACGCCTTTATTGTTGGTTCTAAGGAGGGAAGGGGGGAGTGCAGCAGTGATGAATTAAAAATAAGCGCCAGAAACATTTCTGTGCGATAAGAAGGGAGTTGTCACCTTGCAGCATCTTTGTAGACACTAACCACACTTTTCTAAGGAAAAATCTTGCCAGAAAATTTGATCCCCGCAAAATTGTGCATGCACAGAGGAAGAAAGCCAAATAAATAGAATTATATTGAAGAATTCAGGGTAATTCTTCTAATAAGTTTTCTCCGATTGGAAAATTCCTCCAGATAATCTCTTCCCCCCCCCACAGAAAAATCCGCTGCGAAAAATGTACGTATGTTTCCCAATAACAGATAGTTATCTGTAAACAATGGACAATTTACAAAAATTAGAAAGTCACTTAAATTTTTTTATTTAAACTTATTTTATTGCCTAAACAGACGCACCAAAAGTTTTGCCTGGCTTATGAAACTTTTTCGCGGAAATTACGCTACGTTGCTGGTCAAGGCTGTATCCAGGACATTTGTTCTGTCGGGGGAACAGAAAACTTTAAAAACATAAATAAAAATCTGTTTATATCTATTTTGTAGCTTTTTCCGAGTCTGAAGAAATATTGGCGGGGGGGGGGGGTCAAACCCTGTGCCCCCCCCCCTGTATAAGACCATCCTGCTGATTCAAAAGTACATTAAAGTCAATCATTTTAATTCTGTTCTCAGTTTAAGCTTTATTTGTTAATCAAGCGCGAAAGTAGTAGGATAAGATCCATATTTCACTATAAGGAGGGTGTGGAATATTTGCAAAGAAAATTTGTGATGGTAATGAATTTCATATCAGAAAACTCTATCGTAGAGGTTTCAAGCTCCTATAAAAAAAAACGAAAATCATGGAAAGGCTGATTCGAAGAAAATTAAAAGTTCTATTGCCCTCTTCAAGTGGCCAAAGATATTTTACCACGGAAAAGTGGGGCTTTCTTCCATCTTGTGAAACCAAAGTATGATTTAACCTCAAAGAGGGCCAAGTTACTATCGATTAGAACTCCAGAGATAGCCAATCGGTTTAAAAGTATTGAAAAATTATAATATGAGGTGTTTCTAGATGCCTCAAATTGTGCATATTAGTAGTGATCTAGGTAGCACTTTGCTTGGAGCTCTACACCTTTGATAGTACGGTGTACTCGTATTTTAGTATGCTACGCGAATTTTTTTTTGAAGAATGAAAGGACTTAGAGAAGACTTACAGATTAGGATTACCTCGAAAAGGTAAAACAATGTCGAGTTTAAGGTATGCAGACACTCTCAGGTTGCTTGGACAAGGTCTATAGGGACTGTCGCTATTCTTTATGTACGCTTCTAACAAACAAAAATTCAATGTCTGTAGCCTAGATCCAAACTTATCTGCAAAAACTACTTTCGAGCATTTACAGTTTGTAACTAGTAGGCTACAGATGGCAGACATTTAATTCTAAAAGTGATATTATGGACAAGGAGATTTTGTAATCATTTCCCGGACTTCAGCAATCGATATAAGGAAACTGCACCCCTTAAGATGAAATTTAGGTTCTTATGCACAACTATACGTATTAGTATTAGCTATGAGGATAAGATTGGGCGCGCAGAAACCTTTTTGGAGCCTCAGTCCTTTTTTGGTAAATTCTAATAAGGCGGCAAAACAAGCGTATTGGGAATGGCGGGCGCTTGGTAAGCCTAGAGACTCGCATCCAGCTTTTTTGCTAATGGAAAAGAGAAAGGCCGAATTCCAAGCGGAGCTCCGTCGTCATAACAACCTGATTATGGAAGAAGCTTCTTCAAACATTGATAACGACAAGGACAAGAATCTTCTTTGCAATGTTCTCCGAGGCAATAGGCGGACTAACATGCCTGATACTAATTCCACACCATCGCTAAAAGAGTGGGAAAATTACTTTTCTAAGTTGTCGACTTCGCACGATTCTAACAGTGTTGTGTTGCAAATAGATGAAAGGTTAAAGAATTCTTCAACTGATTACAGGATTTCTGAGGATATGTTACGTAGAGCAATCAAAACGTTAAAGGCGCAGTCGGCTAAGGATCATGATGGCGTATTTGCTAATCACCTTAAACTTGCTCCTTCTTCTTTTCTTATTACTCTACTGACATTTTTCAACCTTTACTTATTACTGGTTTAGTACC
Organism: Artemia franciscana; assembly: GCF_032884065.1. Classification (NCBI taxonomy): domain Eukaryota; kingdom Metazoa; phylum Arthropoda; class Branchiopoda; order Anostraca; family Artemiidae; genus Artemia; species Artemia franciscana. The sequence goes on along the minus strand of NC_088875.1, from coordinate 2,649,579 downwards.
ATCGTCATTCTATATTGGCATAGTTACGCCTATTCCTAAGAGCGGGAAAAAAGACTTGTCATCTTGTAGTTCCTGGAGGCCAATTACTAGAGGTTCCATGATTGGGAAAGTGTTTGAGTTGTGTTTGAAGGATCTTCTTGAAATTCTTGACGCTGGTTCTAATCAAGTTGGTTTCAAGAGAGGTTTGGGATGTGACCACGCCCATGCATCTTTCAGCAAAGTTATTGAAGAAGCGAGAATCTCTGGTCAACTGCTATGCGCCCTCTTGGTTGATATCAAAGGGGCCTTTGATAACATTTCTCATGCATCTGCACTGCTCGCTTTAATTCATGCTGGATTGCCCCTAGCTGTCATTCGAGTCCTTCGCTCTTGGTATTCTGGATTAAAGATCCGTATTTGTCCGAGTTAGTCTTCATCTCAGTCCAAATTAATTCGAGTAGGTAGAGGAATTAGACAAGGAGGAATTATTTCTCCTTATATATTCAATTCATGTTTAGCTACTGCCCTTAATTCTCTTTCCTACTCTTTTGTTTCATTATCTCGAAATCTGTCTTACATTGCATATGCTGATGACATTATCCTTCTAAGCCGGTCTAAGTCTAGTCTTGTTTCTAATTTTAACATTTTAATTAATTGTTTAAAAGGTTTGGGCCTTTCTATCAGTTTTGAAAAATGTCAATTTTTTGTTCTAAATTGTTTAGAGGATAATGTCAAGGCGACTCAATAGTCGTCGCCAATAGTCACTTATTTGGGATTACCTTATGCTGCTTCGAAAAGAGATTTTAAACCAGTCCTGGTTCAGCATGTTCAGATGAAACTACGCAAGGCACTTGGTCTTTTAATTCGTTTTTGGGGTCTTTACCGTCGGGACGTCCTTGGTCGTATGTATAGCGCTGTTGCTCTGCTTCACGTATTGTTCCCGTCCCTCCTCTTCCGTGATTTCAGACCTTCTGATCTTTCGCCCATTAAAGTTTCTTATTTTAAATTTTGTCAATTTTTACTTGGTTTCCCCCTTTCTTTTAGTAACACTGAGAATGATTTAAAGCTTAAAGTGAAGGATCCTGTAGTCTGTATAAAGAAAAAATATAAAACATTTGAAGATAAGGAAAAAATTAGCCTTTTAGGGCAAATTTATTTCAGTTTTTAGCAACAGTTCTGGCTCTTGATGATTTATAGGCTAAATCATTTAGTAAGTGTTTTTGTATCTTTTTTTTTGTTTCTCTTTTTAAATGTTTGATCAGTATTTGATATGTTTTGATTGCAAGTGTTATCATTTGTCTTTTCTTTATATTGTATTGTAGCCTACTCCTCATTGTTTGAGGGAAATGAAGAAAATAAATAAATACCCAAAAGTTCCGCCGATTGTAGTTGGTTAAATAAGATGATGTGTCAACCCACGCCATTAGGTCCAAGATAATTCGTCATGGTTTTTGTGATTAACAACTTTCCAGAAGTGTTTTCCAGATCATTTGATCCAGATTGTTGGAATTTTGACTCTTCCCTTGTACCGTAGCCACCTTTGTGAATCCCCTTAGAAATAGGCATTTAGCGACCATCTCTTAACATTCAAGCTTGCGTATGTATCCACTCCTATAAACATGAGAAAAGACTGTGAAGATTTAATAATAAGCAACTTACGTTGTTTTATTTTTTAGTTTCGTTTGCATGCTTAAGACACTTGTAGAGCATTCTTTTATCGAAATTCTAAATGAACTCAATAAACTGCTGTGATATTCTGAACTAAAGCACAAATTTCAATCAAATCTGAAGAAAAATTATAAGGCTGCATATGAGTTGACCGCAATTTTTTCATTCATTCTATGTTTTTTCTTTAGCAATTTGAAAATTAACACACTTTTAATGTGTCTTATATACAGTTCATTAACATTAATTATCTACAGTGACAAGTGTGAAGGTGATTCAGCAAAGAAGCATGATGATATGAGCTTTTATTTGCATGTGGGTCAAATAAAACATGGAATGTTACGCGATCAATAACGGAGACGTGGTATCGCGGATGACAAGCAGAGACCGCGTAACCCAACAAATTTTCAATTTACACATCCTTAACAAGGTCGTATTTAACGAAACATTTTATATTGACTGGCTATCGAATTCACAGCCACGCTGATCATCGAAAAAAATGAATGTTTTCCCACTGTATATCCAATAATTTTTGCACTAATATTTACTTTCCTATATTCATCAAACTGTTAGTCTAAGCTGATAGAAAAAGGGAATCTAAGTACCTTGGGCCAAATCTCTGCTACGGTCTGATTGTAAGCTTCTATGTTCTAAAATAAACCTCCGAGTTTAATCAAATGAGCTAACAAATTCTTTGACATCAATTATTTTTTACTTGGGTCTTCCCACGCCTTGAAGCACATAAGGCAACAGCTGTTGACCTCCACAGCTCTCAGTTTGGGCTAACAACCGGAGCTCCTCCAGTGACCTTTTTGACTGTGTAGTCTCTATTTACAATGACTGACCAAGAGTGATTCTGCGCAGATCAGGCAGTTCCTAGCACCACACATCACTTGGGAGCCAGCCCTCCTTCAGGATACCCTTATATAAATTTTGATGGAATCTGAGCCCATTTTGTGGAAAATAAAGGCTACACATAGTCTCCATATGTCATTTATCTTCTTACCACAGACAATGTGAGCCTGTTCTTGATGCCATGGCGTTACTGTAGGTTTGATGCAACCACCTTGGGAAAAATACTAGTTCTACCTTAAAGTTGTGACCTTTTGTAGATCATTTAAATGGTCAGAAATGTCAATATGTCAGTTAGGAAAAAAAAACTATGTAGCTGATTTTGAAGCATAAACCCGGTACTTGGCATGTGATTGTGTGGCTATTAAAGAATTACTGACTATTAAGCGCATATTATGTTCTGTTCTTGAGAATACATGGGGGTTGTCAGCCCTTTTCATATTAATTTTTGCTTGTTTTTAGTTTGACGGGCTAGTTATTGTAATTTCTGCTCGTTTTGAGTTTCATTTACTTATTGATAGCGATTTGTGGTAGTTATACGCCTGGAAGATTAATTGACTCTATTTCTGCTCATTTTTGGCTTAAAGGATCTCTTTGGTTTTCTTTGAAAAACTTGTTCTGTGTAAAAATTTTCTTAAATTAGCTTCTGTTTGTTTTATAGACATATTTTTTTCATATTTTTAATTTTGTATATCTTTTCCTTTTTTTTTATAAGAATTTATAGTATGGGTTGCTAATTGTATGGTGGAGAAACTTTTTCAACACTTTTAATCCTGGCATAAACAGTACTTTTTAATTTGAATTTATAGCTCCTGAAGTTGACCTGAAAAATAAACTTAATATCATCCTCAAAAGATTCTATATTTGCTCTTTGAAAACCTGAATACGCTTACACCATTTTTATTCATTTAAATTATAAGAGTATAAGTAGTAATAGTAGTAACCTCAAAAGTTTCAACTTAATACCCCTAGTCGTTCTCGATATATTTCTGGTGGCTTATTCGCAACATTAAGCACAAGACTTTTGATTTAGTTTAGGGTAACACTTACTCTTAAAGCATAATGGTCGATTTTCATAGTTGTGGGGGGGGGGCATGCCCAATATCCCTAAAGATATAGTTTATGGACCGTCTACTGTGCTAAACACAATGGCTTTATCAAAATTTTGACTGAATGCGTTTGGAAAATGAATGGGCTTGAGAGAAGGGCTGCTTGCCTTCAAAATTCTTTTTACTCTTAAAAAGAGCACCAGAACTTTTAATTTCGAATCAAATTAGCTCTTAAGTTTCAATTATATTTATGGATATTGTATAGTGGTGTTGCCAATAATATTGCTTCTATGCCCTTTTGAAAAACTGCATACATACAGTTTTTTCGTTTAATTGAAACTCCTCCTAACATTCCCGAAATTTTCACTTTAATATCCTGTTCGTCATTAGTTTTAGTAGCTGTAGTAGTATTAAAAGTATACACAATGTGTCTTCTCGCTAGTTCAATATCCTCCACAACTTACCCTTAAAGGTCTAACTTAATAACATAAGTTGTTCTTTAAATATTGCTTTGTCAAACTTTTTGGAAGAACACATGCTCATAGTCTGTTTTGATTTAGTTCAACGTCCACCAAAATATTCCTTAAAAGCTTCACCTCAATAACCTTAGATCGCGCAGTAGCAATAGTTGTAGCAGTATTAGTAGCAATATAGGCATAGCACCTTTGGTTTCTTCAACACCCTTTTCAACACACACTG